>NW_026570970.1:30953013-30993013 GCF_026225935.1 Boleophthalmus pectinirostris | reverse complement strand
CATCATTGTTCGTTAAGCAGGTGATTTGTTACAGCGTTCAATTAAAAATCACCATGACGACATCTCACTGTGGTTTTGAGTGAACACATGCCAAAAGTCGACCAGGGCTAAATACTTGACTCCTCACTAGACGTCCCCATGTGTTTAAAGCAGGAGTCTCTTTTCATTCTGTCTGTCTGCTGCTGAGAGGCTCACATTACGGCGCCCCCTGCTGTTGACTTTGCCACGTCATTCATCCTGGAGTCAATGAAACTCATTTATATCTGTGGAGTAAGCCCGCTGTGCCTGTTGATGCCACCGGGGGGAGTGTGGCGCAGTCTGAATCAAATACTAATGAAGGTGATTCCCGGTGAGAGCAGAAGAAGACGCACGTGTAGTTTTTAATCAGGTTGAGAGGAGCGGTTCTGTTAGCGCCGTGTGACCTCTGCGACGTGTTGGCTGAGGGTAAACAAACGCAGGGGCGGACGGTGACAGACAGAGATGACATGTTGATTTGAAATGTGTACTGCATGTGTTTGGAGTAACACACAAGCGCAGAAATGAAGTGAAGGAGAAGTATCCTGTAGCTCTCGACTCGTAGGTCACCCTCAGGCACTGGCTGAAAGGTAGATAAAGAAAACAGGGGGGGGGGGAAGTACAGCTGACGTCATCAGTATTCCCTGGGAGTGTGATGTTAACTGTATGCTCTGCTCCGTCTGTGGTTTAGTTAGACTTTGAATGAATAATGAATGATGGCCTTTATTTTTTGATTTCTTCACATGTGCATGTACAAATAAAGGAAATGAAATTGGACCTCTCCCCCGTCTGTACATTACAAACATACAGTACAATACATGGGGAAGACTACATGGACCGGAAGACAGGCAGCAGACAAGCTTCGGGGGTTTCAAAATGGACACCCATTCAAGTCAGTGGGCTGAGCTCAATGGCACATGATTCCAGATTAGCATTTAGTCCGGCAAGGTACTTCTGGTGGCTGTGGGCTGACCATGCGAACATGCGAATGCAACATAGGAACATGCGAATGCACGTGAGCGAATGCACGGAGCGCGGCCTCATGTACTACGCTTTGTCCAGTCAGAGTGAGAGGAGCTAGAGCAGGGGTGTCAAACTCATTTTGGTCCGGGGGCCGTATCCAACCTACTTTGATCCCAAAGGGGCCAGGATCAGAAAACTCATGTCATATAAACCCCAAAAATAACAATAAGTTCAAATATTTGTGCAGAGAAACACAAATCTATTACAGAAATCTTTTTTAATTGATGAACTCTTTCTTTTACAAAATATTATAATATTATGAACAACCTGAAACTTGAAGAAAAATACAATTTCAACACAATATTTTAACAAGAACTTGTTTAACATTAACTTGTATAAACAGGAATAAGTTCATTTTTCTTGGAAAATCCTGCACTCGGCTCCACTTTTCTCATGTTGGACATTTTTCTGATGAGGGTGTCACGGTCAACAGTCAAAACGATCGTCCTTTAAGAGCGTTTGGAAAGAGACAAGTCTTCATTTGTGCTGCTCTGGTGGGAGGGGCCACGTACAGAGATGCTGGAGATGCTGCTATGATAAGCACCACAGAAAATTAACAATATTTTAATAGAAAATATAATTAAAATATTTTAGTAGAAAATCAGCCGAGGGCCACATTAAAGGTCTTGGAGGGCCGGATCTGGTCCCCGGGTCGCATGTTTGACACCTGTGAGCTAGAGCGTTTTTTTTTTTGTTTTTTTTTTTTTAAAGACAACTGAAGGATTTTGAGCAGAGAAAAAGTTTATAATCTAAAAAGGTAAAAATTGCCCAATCCGATATTTTTAAAAGTTGTAGGTGCCCCGTCAGACAAACACGAGCAGTTTTGTGATTACGTTGCACTCTATGAGAAAAATCCTTTCTCAGCCCAGGGGATTTTTCAGCTGAAGTACCAGTGAGTGTCCACTACGTCAACTGGAGGCAGCTACAAGCAGCAACACCCTGTCCAGTTATTTTAAAAGATCCTTGGTAGCAGATAGAAATAAACCCTGCAACATGAGGATAGGGGGTTAGAGAGGAAAAAAAAAAAAGAGAGAACCACCCCAGACCATCATGTCCCTATCAGTGCATAGTATGGGGGATTGCACAAAAAACAACACCTCCGCACATCAGCACATAGTCAAAACACAGTACAAACATTTCACAGGACTAGTAACAGGGTATGGAAGTGGTGTGGAGTTGACCCAACGTAGACAGGCAGCCATCCGGATCCACAGCTAAAAATCGTAGGATACAACAGACCCGCCCACCAGGTCGGGGGTGCATGCAAAGCTGTGAGGTGTTCGGGAGGGGCTCTCTGCTGTACTTCCACCGGCCTTGGTCGTGATGGGTGCTGGCTTGGGGAGGCCAGAAGAACGGGTTGTTTTGGTTTTCGAGCAAGCAGCTGCGTCAAATTTCCATAACACTGCTCTCTTTGTCCATCGGTCTCAAGGTCTTCCCAACTGTCTATGCAAAACTTCCAGTTCAACTAGATTTTACCCAAAATTGCGATTTAATGCCACTATAGGACTTTAATCTGATCTTTACTTGTGGAAGAAGGAAATTGAGCTGCTGCCCGTGAGCTCAGAATCAATGAGTCGATGTTGAGACGTTGACGACGGCAGCGTGATGAACTGACTCAAAACGACAATAAAAGCTTTCAGAGGCAATAAAATAAAATAGCTTTGAATTACAACAGGTATTTGTGCTGTTAAACAAGTCTCTTACACATAACAGTACAGTCACAGTAGTTAGCATTACCCAACAGTTTCTCAGTTAGTCACTCTCACCTTTTCGTTGGAATCAAACACCTAAACAGAACCACGAACGCTCATATTGATCACAGGCTCCTGAAATCGTGCACCAACACCAAAACTCACCCACGCACCACATTTATACTGGGCAAAGTGGGAGACGTGTTTTTCCCTAAGACACAGCAACAGTTTCCAGCAGTACGTGTGCAGTACTAATGATTTGAAGGAAAGGCTATGCAAGTTTTCTAGTGGACATTTTACCAGAGCTGCTAGTGTCCATGGAGACGTGTATCACTCTGACAGAGGTGGGACCAAGTCCTTGTTTCGCGAGGCTCGAGTAAGTCTTGAGTCTTTGACTTCAAGTCTGAGTCAAGTCCCAAATCAGCAAAGCAAGTCCAGGTCGAGCCCCAAGTCACTGGCCCAAAAGTTCAAGTTAAGGTCTAGTCATCTGCTTTGAGCTTCAAGTCATTTGAAGTCTTTAAACCAAAAAAGTACCAAATACAACTTAGATTTTTGCAATTTATATGAATTTTAAGCTAAATTGTACTTATGATATATTTATATGGTATAGTTATATATGAGTATTTATATAAGAAATGTAGAAATGCTACTTTTTCTGTTTTAAATGTCTTAGTGTGAATCATTACAGTCAGCAACAACAGTTATTTTGTCCTGTAGTCTGCACTGAAATAAAAGGATCATGTTCTAAGTAGTTCCCTCTGTTTTACTAACCAAGCTGGTGCCACCTAGTGCCTCCGCTCAATTTCATTTCTCTCCAGCGACTAGGTCAGGAATCAGAATACACTACAAAGTTTCCAAGAACCCTGGAAGTTGTAGACCACACACAAGCCAATTAGCGAAGAGCTGAACCAACCCGAGTTGTGATAGCAGACTGCATCTTCCTTTGGACTTCCTTGTCAAATACAAACTTTGCATTTTTTTTATTGCACCTTTAATTCACAAGTTCATCTTGCAGAAACAACATTGATCACTGACAGACATGTTCACTCTCTGCTTTGTTTGCTGTTGTGCTGGAAATTGCATGGACACCACTGAGCATTCTGTTCCGTTTACATACGTTACGACCAAATAGCAGCGACTGGTTAAATTAAAAAAAAGTAACTGCCTACCGTCATGTGAACGAATCCTAATGCTGCGAGGTCAGACGGTTTCCATGAAGTGAAACCAGCTGATGAGTCAGGCTACTGTTTTACTGTATTGTACTGTAGATTACTGTAGTACACTTGAGGATACTACATCATAGTACTCAGTTACATCCAAAGTAAAAAATAGAGCAGTGAGAGGGACCTGTTCCAGTTTGTTCCTGTAAAATTACTCTAAAAACATTCACAGTCCGCAAGTTTGAATCAAGTCCCAAGTCACTGACCTTCAAGTCCAAGTCAAGTCCAAGTCTTAGACCATTTTATCAAGTCAAGTGTCAAGTCCTAAAAATAGTGACACAAGTCTGACTCGAGTCCAAGTCACATCTTGCTTTGTCCTTTTGACATTTGAGAACAAAAAAGAATGCATGTTTATCAAGATAAATTCAATAAAGCAATTAAAACGCATGATAAAATGTAAAGCAACTAGGTTTAATGCATTACTGTGGAACATTCCTGGCAAATAATAACATTGAAATAAGCAGGTAGTAGAGCCCACACCAGCCAAGTTACACAGCGCACTTTTACCTTCGCTTAAATTTGATGATATAAAATTGTTCCCCACACATAACAGTCCAACGCCATTTTCTGTTGTAGTAAAATTCCGATTTGCTAATATAAGCTTGGAACTAGACCTGTAATTTCCTCTGGCTCTGCTTATAAAACTGTTCAGAAGGAGCTCACAAGCGCACTTGAAAAGCTGACTGCATATTTCAAACAAATGCGTTTTAAAACAGCACCATGTCATTTTGCACTTCTAAGCTCTGGCTGGAGTTACATTATTGCTGACCTTTTCTACCCAAACAAACCCGGCGAGCGAAGTAACAGCATTCACCCCAAATATAATTAAAAACAAATTATGCATGTATGAATGCGAGGAGACACTGGGAGTTATTCACGATCGATGCGGCCTCCGGTGTTTGGGAGAAGAGTGCAGAGGGAGGAGCACCTTACAACAACAAAACACTAACAAGTGGATTGTTTAAATTGTTTTTTTGTTTGTTTTTAGTTTTTTTTAGCAGGGTGTTGGATCAGAGGGTTTCGATTTATTAAATGTTCTATATCATCATGCAAAATTGACTCTTGTGAGATTTTAGACACGTTCAAAAACATACCTGGAGTTGTGTTTTGTTTTATTCATACATGTTTGAGTAATCTTTTATTGTTAGTCTGTCTCCGAAGCTGCATTTCCAAAGCTCAAAATGCTCAGTCCGACTTTGTGATGTCATGTAGTGGTAGTTTTCTGTTTACATTATACCTTTTGTTCAGTGGAGATAAGAAATGGCAAGGCTGAAATTATCCAAACGATTTTGCAAAGGTGTATGGAGCACTTCCTGTATTACCACATGACATCACAAGGTGGAACTCAGCCTAGATACACAGGGTTTAACGTGTGAATGAAACAACAAACAAGTCTAGTTATGTTTTTAATGAGGAAACAACAACATTATAACAATGATCAGAAAATACTCCCCCACTGGCTGAAATATGTCACGACATTGAGTCTATAATATGGCCAATACAAATATTTACTTTTTTTAAAAAAAGTATTAATATTTTAAATATGTCAATAAAGCTAAAATATTATATGAAGTAAATATGAATCCTAGTTTGAACCAGGACTAAACCAAGACTAAACCAAGACTAAACCAAGACTAAACCAAGACTAAACCAGGACTAAACCAAGACTAAACCAGGACTAAACCAGGACTAAACCAAGACTAAACCAGGACTAAACCAGGACTAAACCAAGACTAAACCAAGACTAAACCAAGACTAAACCAAGACTAAACCAAGGACTAAACCAGACTAAACCAGGACTAAACCAAGACTAAACTAGGACTAAACTAGGACTAAACCAGGACTAAACCAAGACTAAACCAAGACTAAACTAGGACTAAACTAGGACTAAACCAAGACTAAACCAGGACTAAACCAGGTCTAAATCTGGTCTAAACCAGGACTAAACTTGGACTTGAGAGTGAGAGAGGGAGAACCCAGAGCCCGTGAAGCAGGGTGTCCGCAAAGCGCGATGGGGCAGCGTCTGTGCTTAGTCTCACGGGGCACGGAGCTTTGTGCCAGTCTTTTCTCCTGCGGTCACCTGACAAACTATGCTGGTGCACCTCTGGGCCTGTCCTGACACTCAGTGTTGGTTCAGTTGTGGTTTAGTCCTGTTTTAGTCCAGGTTCAGTCCTGGTTCATTCCTGGCTCAGTCCTGGCGGCGTACACCTGCGTCCCACTCCCACTACACCCCTGATCCTGTGGGATGCACTGTATAGTTTGTCTTTATGAGAGGTTTATGAACAGTCCTGTTGTATGTGTAATAACATTATAACTATTGTGTGTAATGTCATATAATAGTTATAATGTACAGCAGTGTGGACAGTAAAGTGATCATTTCATTGTACAAGGCAAGACATTTCCTTACTGTGCACATGGCAATAGGCACTTTAAATCTTGAATCTAGTGCTTGCGTTAAAATGTTTGCCCCCCCAGTCCTAAAGTCAAACCTGCTTATGAATATGGGCCCTTTAAACATCAAATATGAAAAAAAAAAATCATAGCACCAGTAGTTTGGATTTAAGATAATCAGGACCATTACAGTAATTAGACCTGTTTCCAGTAACCACTTTCATTTTTAAACATGCACTCGCATTTAGCAGCTCTATGTGGCACAGAGGAGCTCTTCTGTGTGAGCGTAACACACTGTTAATATGGAGAATGTGAAAGGACGATTTACAAACCAAATACAGACACATTGTGATTTAAGCAGGCAGCTGGGGGGTGTTTTCTACGACACTGGAGCTTCCTTGTGAATTAGAAATATTTGTAAATGTGGGTGCATGTTATTCTCTTATTCATATTTGAATCTGTTCTCGATCAAACCATTTTTCTACAGATAATAGAGGATGTGCTTTATTCTTTCAAAACTTTAGGAAGCCATTGACCTTCTCTTTTATTTCATTTCATTTGTATATTCTTGGATTTCAGTCATACTTCACTGTTATGGTCGCCATTTTGAGGACTTTTGGTCATTAGGCACGGGTCATAGCTTACCAAGTGTAGAGTGAATGCAATAAAAAGCTTCTTTAAATGTCCAAAAAGAACTATTCAATGTATTATCATTATTACATTGTTTAAAGGTCTACTGCGCAACTTTTTAGGTGTAGTGTCCGCTACCTGCTTGTCTCCATAGAGATGTTATTGCTCTGTCTGGAATGTTCCATGTTATGACTTCACACATATAGCCAGGCAACTCTTCTCTCCAGCAACAGCAATCAAAAGTTCGCAAAAACCTCAGAAGTGCAAGTTTGGGCACCAGCCAATCAGCGAAAAGCCATATAGTCAGTGTTGTCAATGATTCCCAAGATCGAGGATTTAAAGCCAGAATAAAGAGAATGTTTGGTGAATTCCATCAAGGGGAAAGACATTATCGCCCTTCTTCCGACAGGATTTGGGAAACGCTTAATATACCAGTTAGCCTCGTTAGCGATGCATTACATATGTCACGACCAAATAGCAGCAATTGGTTACATGAAAAAAGTACCCGCTTACCGTCGGGCAAACAAATTCTAACACTGTGAAGTCAGACGGTTTCTACAAAGTGAAACTGGCTGTTGAATCAGGCTATCACACATATCCATCTAGAATTTATTCATTACGAGAGTTTCCATTGCTCAAAAATACAATACCGTATTTTTTGGACTATAAAATGGATTATAAGGAGCACCAGATTATAAAGTGCAATATCAATAATGTTGAATTATTTGTCTATTTTCATACATAAACGCATCGGATTATAAGGCGCATTAAGTGAAACAAACAGACGACACTTGAGACTGATCTCTTAACCCAGGCATCCACGATTCATCGGCAGATTGAGGTGTAACTCGCACGGCGTTTTGAATGTGAATGTGGGTGGACGAGGACTCAAATATACATTCAGTTATAATATGTTTAATGCAGCTTTGCGCACATTTGTTTATGTTTTACAAAAATGAAACTTAAAACCACATGGCTCAATTGCATAAACTATAAGCACTGAAAAAACAGCTCACTCCTTGTGCGCTGATGCGATCAGCTTCTGTTGGACTAAAGGACATAACTGTTTTTGTGACAGAGGATGTGCTGCTGATGGTGAGTCTGTTCTGTGTGCATATCGCGTTATAGATGGTTCATGTTATGAATTACTCTTCAAGCTTCCTGACTGTGGCAGCTGTAATGCTCTGATAATCCATCAAGCGGTGCAGCTTTGTAGCTTACCAAAGTCATACTAAAATATTTTGTCAGATTTTTGGGTCAGATTTTTTTTAGGTCAGTAAGCACAACCAGAATTAATACATAAAGTGCACCGGATTGTAAGGTGCACTGTCGATTTGGGGGAAAATTAAAGGATTCTAAGTGTGCTTTATAGTCCAAAAAATACAGTAATTCCTCATGTGAATAGGGACGACTCTCCATAGATCTGAACTGTAATGTCGCGTAGTGCTGTGACCTGCTTATCTCCCTTAGATAGACACAGTAGGCTTCTATACTGTGGAACATTCTAGACAAAGCAACAACCAGTCTCCATGGAGACAAGCAGGTGGCGGACCCTATACTAAAAATGTTACTCAGAGCAACTTTAAGTCAAATTAAATATGTTATATTTGATGTTATTGCTTTGCCTGAGATATTCCACAGTATGGCATTAAACACATCTATTCTACATTACTACAAGTACTGTTCTTTTCTTACTAAAATACACTGAAAAACATGCATTCAGACTTGTCCAGGTGCATCATCTGTCTCCATGGCGACAGATAATTGAATATTGGATGTTCCAGGCAAATGAAAAACACTAGTTACTGTTACTGTAGTACTCGAGTGAAGCAGTTTAAATACAGCTAAAAACGGTAGCTGTGAACGTAGAAGTGGGTTAGCTCTAGAGTGTCAAGTCATCTGAAGTATCGTGATTCATTAGTTTCCATCTTGGAGCGAGTGTTATCAAACCCGGCCCAGTGCATTATGGGAGGGCTGCCTGGGGAGGAGTGGCCCACATAGACAGGCTCAGAAGTGGGGCAGCGTACAGTCAGGAGGACTCTTGACACCACAGCAGATGGCCCCGTCAAACTTATGAGGAGTTATTAGTCCGAGGTCAACTGGGTCATACTCCAAACCTTTAATATTATGCTCTGATCTCGAGCTCTTTCAACATCAGTGCAAGTTTAGAATTAGAGAAGTAGAGCTACAGGTGGGAGTAAGATGAAAGTCGGGACTAAAAAAGTATCATTTCTAAATTGTGGGCAAAATTCAGGGTTTCAGCGGTGTCTTAAAAAGTCTTTAAAGCATTGAATTTATAAATTTGGAAATAATAGCGAGGAGAAAATTCAGTTTGTCGACTGGACAAAAGTTAGTTTGGTTGAAGACGTTTCGCAGCTCATCCAAACTGCTTCTTCAGTTCTGGTCAGATGCTGGTGGACACTTCCTTATATCTGTCTGCAGGGAGGAGCTAACTACACTGAAACTACTCTGAAACTAACACACACACTTGTTTCCAGTTTCTGTTAGTTAGTTCGGCCTATTGACCTGTACAGGGTGTGGGGTCTAATTAGCATAACAATTCATAGCCATAATGGAGCTTCTAGTCGACAAACTGAATTTTCTCCTCACCATGGATTCTACCTGGACGACTGAGGGATTCTTCACACATTTGGAAATAATACCTTTAAAGGACTTGCAAAAGTCTTGAGTTTTTATAACTGGGTCTTAAAATTTGTACAGGACCTAACTTCTCTGTATCACATTTCTCTTCAAAAGTTAAATTTTTCAACCTCCATTATCTGTTTAAATAACGTACTCTAAATAAAGAGCGGCGGTACCAATAACTGAAAAAAAATGGCAACTATAGTGTTAACAGTGCAGGAGAACACTTGCAGGTAAAAACTTTTTAAAATTTTTTTTATCTGAAGTGTTTTTCGTTTAGACGGTGACGTGGTTTTTGGGGCTTAAAAAAGCAAAAATCTGAAACCACCCTCTAGAGTGGAAGAGTTGAATACACTCCACCGTAGCGTTTCCGCCTACACTGCCCAAGATGCAAAACTCTGGTCAGATCTGCTCACGTCACATACAGGTTTAGGTCACATACATACAGTACACAGAAACAAACATGTTCGATCATTTCCATGTGTTGGACCTTCAAGCTGCTCTACAGCTCTAATAAACTTACAGGAGGCTCCCAACAAATGTCCACACTCTGCAGAGATACTGAACAGAGAAGGATCTGCAATCACCTCTGTCAAATTCTGGATGCACCACTTCGTCACAGGTGAGCCAGATGACTACGCACGAGACCTGGGAGAACCAGTTGATGGTGGAACAACTTTGTGGAAGGAGTAGCTGATGAAGATGTGTGGTGTGAAAACTTCCATATGTCCAAAAATGCCCTTGCTGCTTTAAGTACAAGCATACTCAATCGAATTCCTCCCAAAAGACGCACATCTAAACGCGAAAAAGTGAAGATGCGACACCACTTTTGCGTCTTCTGTTCGGACCGTCATATAAACATAGCCTAAAGCATTGTTTATGAATTTTTTTGGGGGGTCACCTTGTCACGATCTGCATGTAGGTTTGCAATATACAGTTCTGCCACATGAGAGAGCGAGTGAGTCAGCGAATATATTATCGTCATTCTGGATAAGCATTTCATCAGAATATCCTGTCCTCAGTGCGGCCAGTATTTCTATGCTTTTTCCTTTCACTACTACATATATGTGTGAACTGGGATTTTCTACACTCACAAAAATGAAGACAAAGCACAGAAACAGACTGAATGCTGCAACTGATCTGTATGTTCCACTCTCCTCCTGGACTTGGACTGGAACAAGCTACAAAAATCTATCGCATTAGAAATGTTGAAATGTTAAGGCATGTTTTGTGTAATTTGTAATCTTTTTGTAATTATTTTATTGTCTGTTTTGTTCCAGTATTGCTGCTTCAACTGAATGTTAAAAAGAAAAACAGGCGACTTATGGATCCTTTTATTGTTGCTTCAATGTTGTTTAAAACTTGAGTAATACTAATTGTTCAGAGAGACACCATCACTCAGTCAACAATAGAATATCTTCATGAATGTTCAATAATGGTCAAATCCGCTTTTATTTTGTGATTTAAGAATAATGTCTAACTGGTCTAAAGGACTAAAATATATGATAACAAGCGGAGTTTTATCTTGAATGTTCCGCAATATGATATTAAAGGGCCCATGTTATGTTATTGTCTGATCTATGTTATAATGTTGTTTCCTCATCACAAACATATATTATATATTGCTACATATTCACTTTCTTTTAAGGTATTTTAAGGAATGTTTTGATGGATAAAGACTTGGTATTTTGTGTAAATGTAGCGTATTGTTAAAATTGCATATACACAGCAATCTTGTCACTTTTTATATTGTATTTTACATTGTTATGGTTTATAGTTTGCTATGTTCAGATAATCCTTAATCACAATGTCAATTTAGGCAATGGTTTGTAAGAATAATAACCTTGAATTTAGTCATGTTGTGTTATAATAAACATATTGGGGGTCAGATTACTATAGAAATAGGTTTCTCCCTATTTAACTACTCAAATGATCAGCCCTGTCCATTTTAACAAGATTCCAAATCATTATACATCACTTTGATGACCTAAATAATTAATAACAATTTATCTCATTTTCAGTAAAATATTTATTTAAACAACTAAGTCATTTTTAACATTCAAAAGTTATAATCGACATAAAAAATGCATCTGAGTTCTTCAAAAAACACTTTAAATATGTCAATATGTTTTCATTTGCAGATATAGTATTCATATATTCAAAGTTTTCTATAGAATTCAAGTTCTTTATTAATAAAATATAGATTTTCATAGGGGGGTCACTATTTTATGGGGGGGTTAACAGATCATAATAGGATTCTAACCCCGGGTTCAAAATACTATATGATATGTTGACCCCGGGATCACCTCACCGGGCTGCAAACTGCTTTTTTACAGTCTGGTCTCATCTCAGACTCGGGCACATTTGGACATGGTCTTGTCTCGGTGTTGATGGCGCTTGGTCTCATTATAAATTAACATTAATCAGATAAAATGGAGACAGATTTATAAAAAACACTGACATAAATGTGTCAAAATAACTGTAGAATACAAATAAATGTAGAAAATGACAAAGATGGTCTTGATTTGGTCTCGATGGGTCGTGGTTTTGGTCTTGTCTCAGTCTCGACCTTTTAAAAAAGTCTTGGTCTTGTCTCAGTCTTGACCCTCTTGTCTCGGGACCCTGTGGTCTAGGACTGGTCTTGGTCTCGATTAGTGCAATCTTGACTACAACACAACCAGAGACTGCTTAATTCTAGTCTACAGGTAGTTTATTTTAAGATAACTTGCCAAGTAAAATGATCTTGCTGCATGGACAGACAATTTCACTTCTTTTAAGTCATTTTCTGATAGATTTCAGTGTTTATATCTTAAATTTTGGCCAAGCTTTTTTGCAGACAGACTAATAATAAGGTAAGCCGATCACTCAAACATGTGCGAATGAAACAAAACACAACTCCAGCTTCGTTTTGATGAGGAAACAACATTCTAACATCGCTGAAATCTCACAACAGTTGATAATATATAAGACCTTTAAACTTTCAATCTCCATGGAGTCAGGTTCGAGGTATGAACTCTGAAGAATAATGTCTTGTGTTAAGTTGAATCAACAAACCGCTAACTCAGCTTTAAGAAATATAAGTGCACTTTCTGTAAACTGCATAGGCCCACGCGATGTCCTTGTTTTTCCATACACTCTATGATTTCCACTCTCCACATGCACAATAGAAGCTCATCACTCACTTTGATGGTAATTACAAGAGCGACTGCAGGAACACACAACCTGGCAAGTTTTAGCAATCACAGAAAGAGAGAGAAAAGGAGAGAAGAAGAGAGAGAGAAAGAGAAAGAAAGAGGGACGGACAGAAGCAGAGGAAGAGAGACAAAAGAGAGTGCGAGAGAGAAGAGAGAAAGAAGGAGAGAGTCAAATCATAGTGGGAAAAAGAGAGAAGCAAAGAGAGTGGAGAGAGGAAAGGTCTGTCAAACCTTTGAATCACCGAAAGAGAGGGAGAAGGAAAGACAAGAGAGAGAGTGAACGAGAGAGTTATCAAACCATCAAATCGGAGAAAGAGAGAAGGAGAAAGAAAAGCAGAGAAATACAAGGAGAGAGAGAAGACGAGAGCGAAGGAAAGCGAGAGAGGGGAGAGTCATCAAACCTTTGCATCACATAAAGAGAGAAAGAGAAACAAAAGAGAGTGTGAGAGAGAGAAGAGAGAAAGAAGGAGAGAGTCAAATCATAGTGAGAAAAACAGAGAGAGAGAAGGAAAGAGAGTTGAGAGAGGAAAGGGTTGTCAAACCTCCGAATCACAGAAAGAGAGAGAGCAAGGGAGAAGGAAAGAGAGAAGGAGAAAGAGAGAGAAGAGAGAGACAGAGAAGAGAGAGAGAGAGAGAGCGCAAAGGAGAGAGTCATCAAAGGAGAGAAGGAGAGAGGGGGAGAGTCATCAAGTCTTTGAATCAGAGAAAGAGAGAGAACGAGACAGAGAGAAGGAGAAAAGAAGAGAGAAAGATATAAGGAGAGAGGTGTAAGGAGAGAGAAAGAGAGAAGGAGACAGAGAGAGGGGGGCAGTCAGCAAACCTCTGAATCACATTAAGAGAGAAAGAGAGAGAGGAGAGAAATATAAGGAGAGAGAGAAGGAGCGAGAGAGAGACATATAAAGAGAGGGCTATAAGGAAAGAGAGAGAAAAAGAGAAGGAGAAAGAGAGAGAGAGAGAGAGGAGATCATCAAACCTTTGAATCACACAGAGAAAGAGACAGAGATAAGGAGAAAAGGAGAGAGAGAAGAGACAGACAGAGAGATATAAGGAGAGCTGTAAGGAGAGAGTGAGAAAAAAAAAGAGAGAGAAAGGTGAGTCATCAAACCTTTGAATCACATAAAGAGAGAGGGAGACAGAAAAAGAGAAATATAAGGAGAGAGAGAAAGAGAGATAGAAGATGAGGGAGAGAGAGAGAGGGGGGTCATCAACCTTTTGAACCACCTAAAGAGAGAAAGAGAGAGAAAGAGACAGAGAGAAGGAGAGAGAGACAGAGAGAGACATAAGGAGAGAGAAGGAGAGAGCTGTAAGGAGAAGAGAGAGAGAAGGGGGGCTCATCAAACCACTGAATCAGAGAAAAAGAGAGAGAAGAAGGGAGAAAAGGAGAGAAAGAGAGAGAGATAAAAGAGAGAGTAAAAGAGAGGGGGGGAGTCATAAAACCTTCGAATCACACGACGAGAGAAAGAGAGAAGTTGACAAATAGAAGGAGATAGAGAAAGAGAGAGAGAGAAAAAGAAGTAGAAGACGAGAGAGAGAGAGAGAGAGAGAGAGAGAGGTGTGAGTCATCCAACCTTTGAATGGCATAAAGAGAGAAAGAAAGAAAGAGAAATAGAAAGAGAGAGAGAGTGTTTCAGACGCGCACTAAACACAAACGTCCAAATCACAGGAGCAGAGCGTCTCTCCTCCGCTTCACTTAGGGCTGATTACAACAGAAATACGGACAAGGCTCTGATTGCCGCGGCTGAATCCAAGAACGGAGAGAAAGAGCGACGTGTGCAAAGTTTATGGAGACGTGAGTCACAGTTAAAGCTGCACTGCGTAACTTTTCCGACGGAGGGTTCAGGAGGTGTTATTGACCCGGCTCAGAGTAAGAATGCACGCTCTTCTGGGTCATTTCGACACAATAACAACGCAGGTACTTGATAAGAGTTTAATGCCACGCTATGGGACATTTCAGATGAAGCAATAACTTCTCCGTTCAGACAATCATAAAGCAGACTCATGCCAGAAAAGTGCACAGTGAGCTTTAAAACAGAAAGGTCAAATGCAGTAGTAAAGAAGTATGATTTTATACTACAAACATGAAATAAATCTTGACAAATTCTAAATGCATAGCTCTACTATATATGTACTTAAAGGTGCATAGTGTAACTTTTCTGCTGAAGGTCCGTTAAATAGTTGGAGTTAGAGATGTTAGTGCTTTGTCTGGAATGTTTCACAGTTTAGTATATCAACATCTATCTTCAGACCAAAACAAATCTGGGTATCATTCGTTTGTTCATTTTTTTTTTTTTTTTTTTTTTTTTTTTTTGTTGTTTTTTTTAAATAAAACCAAAAATAAGAAAATGAAAAAAATACTATTTTCTTCATTATTTGTCTCCAAAACCAAAATGAAAAACAGATTATTTGTTTTTTAAATTTTTACCTCTGCCAAGGAGGTTATGTTTTCGCCGGCGTTTGTCTGTTTGTTTGTCTTTTAGCAACATAACTCAAAAAGTTATGGACCGATTTTGATGAAATTTTCAGGATTTGTTGGAAATGTGAAAAGGAAAAACTGATTTCCGGAAGAAATCCTGGATTCTGGATCACTTTGAAATTTTAGTTGTGGTAAATGGGGCCAAAAATTTAGTTTCTCAGTATCTCGGTTAATTATTGACCAAACCCCATGAAATTTGACTCAGGGATGGACAATGGGATCCTCTTTCATATTCCAAAGGCTGATCCAGATCTGATCCAGAAGACTGATTTTATTGCAATTGATATAAAAAATGGGGGTAGTCCTTGGCGGAGGTCTGCGCTCTCTGAGTGCTTTTCTAGTTGATTTTGTGTTTAAATGAATAATGGAAAAAAAAACGGATAACGGCCCATTTTCGTGATTTAACCCGGGGTTCTCCCTCTCTCTCAAGTACAAGATTAGTCCTGGTTTAGTTCTGGTTTAGTCCTCCTGGTTCGGTCCTAGTTCAGTCCTGGTTTAGTTTGTATGTGGCGCAAAAGTCCAGCATCGCAGTTTAAGTCACGGAAATGGGAAACGGTTGTTGTCCGTTTTCTCCATTATTCATTTAAACACAAAATGGAAAAGTGAAAAAAATACTCGTTATCTGTTTTTTCATTTTGGTTTTGGAGACAAATAATGAAGAAAATAGTTGTTTATTTCATTTTCTTATTTTTGGTTTTATTTTGAAAAACAAACGAATGAATGCTATACTTATTAAAACAGATCAAGTTACAGGTCAGATCTGTGGAGAGGTGGCCCCGCTCACAGCCAGAATGCCTCTTTCTCTGGACAATTTTTGAGCAATAAAACTGTAATTGAGTAAATGGAAGGCAGAGCTGTTTAATACCATACTGTGGAACTGTACTGTACAGATTTTTTCCAAAGTTAATCGAAGTTGTGACAATTGCAGCTTCTGGAAAAAACATAACAGGAAACACGAGCGATGGAAAGATTTTAGGTTTTAGAAATAATGAGGAGCAGACGTATTTTAGGGATAAGTTTAGAGAAAGTGACTTTTATAGATTTCAAAGTGATGATGAAGTTGATTATAAAGTGGAAAACAGCGATAGAGACGAACTTTCGGAGAGTGAAACTTACGAAGGTGAGATGCCGCTGATGCATCTTTATGGAGTCCTGCGATATCTCAACAAACTATCAGGGACTTTATACTCGATTATGAACCAAAATTGTCCCAAAATCTGGATTTTGCTGAAATATTTCAGTCTTTTTTTCCAAGATGCGATGTATGACAGAATCGCTACAGAAACAAACGCTCATGTGGAGCTCTGCGCACGAGAAAGTAACCAAGATGACAAATACTGGACACACACTGACAGGGAAGAGTTTTATTATTATATTATTATATTATAATAAGCTAAATGAGTTGAATAAGTTAAATGGAAAAAGTGAATCAGGTCCACACAGGTGTACAACAGGTAAAAACAGGTGTACACTTGGCTCTACTGTATCTGGTGATATGAAATCTGTTTAAATACTTTGACAAATATGTTTTTTTATGAATCTAGTACTCAGAACATGCAGATATCAGATGCTGAAAGTAGTTTTTTGTTTTCGATTTTGCACCTGACCAGGTAAACTCTCATTTTCAGTGAACTGTTATAAACCTGTAAATGAGTTGAATCACATTTAAACATCCAGAAATGAAGAGTTCAGAGTCTAAGGTTTCCAGAGATACCGAATATGTGTTTCATTTAAGTTCATGAGTGTGAAAATCATTTATAATCACTCGTGGAAGTCCGTTTTCTTTTATGCAGTTATGCTCTATGGTTAGCCCTAGTAATATATGTATGGGTTGTTCCTATTCGGCGTCCAAAGGGGAAAGAGTTAAAGCATTTTGCATCAAGAAACCAGGCACGCTTTTATAGTTGGGTTCGGTGTCTTGCTCAACAAAGCAACTCCAGCGCAGTCAGCACCAATCACCATGTACCACCCACTCTTTTCTCGTGACCTCGCATAGCAATAATACCGCCCCATACTGCGAAATACACGTTAACCTTTTTGAATAGACGGCACAGCTTAACTCCATGTAATTATCGCGCGTCGGAGAAGATGGCAGCACATCACAGCCAAGAGCCCATAATAACAGGATTACAATGTACACTTGACTCGGTCCGTGCACGCGCCTTATTAAAAACCCATTTGAAATATTAACATGGTAGCACCACTTTTCGCCTTTATCGCCAGTAAATGATGTGGTATTAACCTTATCCTCAGCTTTGATTTATAAGCCTTGCAGAAAATCAAAGAAATACTCCAGTGTCAGCCAAGTGTCCCCGAATCAAATGGAAAGCAATGGAGTGTGTTATAATTTATGTACTCGTGGTTGGGGCGTACTATAGAGCGATAAGTAATGGCTGGTTTGAGATACTAGTGGTACTATAACTTATGGTACTTCTCTCCTGAAAAATGTTTGTGATTTTCCCGGGTATCATAAAAACGTATCTAGGTCTGTCTTCCATTTATTCAGTTGTACATATTTTATTGTGGTGAATAATATTAATAAAAAAAAGGGCTCCTATTACGCTATTTTTTGAGTTATTATGTTGTTTCCTCGGAGATGTGTTTTGTTTCTTTCACACATGTCAGACGCTGCATATTTACGCTGAGTTCTTCTCTCAAACAGAAAATGCCGTCTGATGTCATGTGGTAATACAGGAAGTGCTCCACTGTGTTTTTAAACTCCATTCACTAGAATCATTCGGCAATTCCAGGGCTGCAATGATAGCCTCGCTGGTGCCACCTAGTGCCTCCGCTCAGTTTTATTTCTCTCCAGCGACTAGGTCAGGAATCTGAATACACTAGATGGTTCGTAAAAATCCCTGGAAGTGCGAGTTCGGGCATCAGCCAATCAGCAAAGAGCCATATATTCTGTGTTGTCAATGATTTCTGAGATTGAGAATTTAAAGCTGGAACAAAGAGGATATTTGATTAATTTAATCAAGGGAAGAGAAGTTATTGTCCTTCTTCATATGGGATTTGGGAAAAGCTTATTGTATCAGTTAGCCCCGTTAGTAGCACATTACACACGTCATGACTAAATAGCAGTGATCGGTTAAATTAAAAAAGTACCTGCCTACCACTGAGTGAACGAATCCTAATGCTGCGAGGTCAGACGGTTTCCAAGAAGTGAAACCGGCTGATGAATCAGGCTACTGAAAAGATCCAATCTCTACTAAACAAAAGGTAAAAGGTAGCTGATAAGTTGAAAATACAAGTACTGCTTCATGACATCACAAGGTGGAACTGAGCATTTTGAGCTTTGGAAATGTAAATAGACTCACAATAAAGGATTTCTAACGTGTGTGAACGCAACAAAACAAAACTCCAGGTACATTTTCGATGGCTTAAAGTTTACAAGATTCAGTTTTGTGTAATATTAATTTTTTTAGTTGCTTGTCTCCATGTAGATGTTATCACTTTATCTGAAATGTATTAAACCTTTTTATCTTCATGGTGACCAAACCTGACCAAGTTACAGATTAGATCTGTGGAGAGGCGATCCCACTCACAACTGTACAACAACTCACCCTCGTGTAACAGATAACCCTGTGTTCTGTCAATCATCATCTCACTGTTGCACTGTCTTCCTATGACCTCTTGTTTATAGCTCAGATTTTATATTTTATTATTTATTTTTCTATTTTATTTTGATGTGTATATATACATTTATTAGGGATGAAACTATAGCTAAAATACTGTCATACTGTATCGTCAAAAGTCTCACAAAATGTCATGGACCATCACAATATATAAAATTACAAGTTTCTCTGCTTAAATTCATTATTATTGTGCAGCAACAGCTAAAATAAACAAACTGAACTACATAGACCATGATCCTTTGCTTCATTTCAGTGCAGACTACATGAAGAAATAACAGTTCTAAGCACTTTTAAGTCTTAGTTCTTTGGATTAAGTCTTGTCAAGGCATTTTAAGAGGAAAAAGTAGCATATTAACAGTTTTGTTACCCTCCAAAAAATATCACAATAAATATCGTACCGTGAGATGGATATCATGAAAATATTTTACAGAGAGATTTGGATATTGTTACATCCCTGAATGTTTATATAAATATGCCTTATTTGACACCCGTCTATTGCTACATTTTTTGCTACTCATATTATCACCATTTATATTTTTTACTCTTTGTTATTATAATATATTTTGATGTGTGAGCTACTGTGTCCAAATAATTTCCCTTGTGGATTAATAAATCTTGTCTAAGTCACATTCAGAATGTCTGTTTTTCTAGGTATTTTAGAGTTATAAAATCACCTGTAAACTTAAGTAAATGTAAGGTAGAGCTGTTTAAAGTCATACTGTGGAACATTCCAGGCAGAGCGACGGCATATCCACAGAAACAAGCAAGTGACGGACACCTTATCTAAAAGTTACACAGTGCACGTTTAAGCAAGTCTTCCTTTAATTCAATATCACTATCAGAAAATTCAATGTCTTAGAAAAACGCTAGACTGAAAAACAGTTGAATTAAATATGAACTCAACTTAAAGCACAATAAAACACAAATGAATCAATGTTCAAAAGTCAACAGTGATGCGAGCCAATGGACAAGAGAGAAATAAGAAATGCAGTCAAATGTAGAGTACGCAGTGCAGACACAGAGGGACTCGTGTAGAGCCCGTGTGTCTGGCCCTCTGACCAGTTTTTTGGCTTAGTCCTGGATTCTGTCACAAGGATCATTGGTTCTGATGCAATATCTCTTCTTACAATAAGCCCAAGGAAAAAGACTGAAATACTACTGCAACTACTACTACTACTACAGCCCACAGCACGGTCACTTTAGCGTAGTGAGACATGAAGCTCCTGGGTCAAATTAAAGTACCGTATATTTCAGACTATAAGTCGCTCCGGAGTATGAGTCGCACCAGCCAAAAAATGTGTAATGAAGAAGAAAAAAAAAAACATAAGTCGCACCAGATTGTAAGTCACACTTTTTGGGGGAAATTTATTTTATAAAATCAGAGACCAGGAACTGACATTTCATGTTGAAAGGCAAGTTCTAGTAATAACAATAGAACAGAGAACAACAGACTGTTAACGTCACATATGAACAGTTCTTCAGATAAATATAACATAAACAACAGAACAGAACAAGTTTACCAAACTCTCCATCTCACTCCAAATCACTAAATCCACTGAATTCTTCATCCTCACTTGCAGCTTGTAATCTGCAAAATATGATTTTCTTTTTGGGGACATTTGTGTTCAGTCTTCTCAGTTGTCTTTATATGTTTTTTGTAGTAATCTGTTCTCTTGACAGTAGGTGGGTACTTTTTTTTATTCAACCAATTGCTGCTATTTGGTCGTGACGTATTTAATGCACCACTAACGGGGCTAACTGGTATATTAAGCTTTTCCCAAATCCCGTAGGAAGAAGGACAATAACGTCTTTTCCCTTGATAAAATTCACAAAACATTCTCTTTGTTCTGGCTTTAAATAATCAATCTCGGTAATCGTTGCCAACACAGAATATATGGCTCTTCGCTGATTGGCTGGTGCCTGAAATCGCACTTCCGGGGTTCTTGCAAACCGTCTAGTGTATTCCAATTCCCGACCTAGTCGCTGGAGAGAAATTAAATCAAGTGGAGGCACTAGGTGGCGCCAGCCTGACTAACAATGGACTGGCATGATCATGGACAAGACAGCGGCTCTTTCAGCAGGAGACATGCGCAGTAGACGAAGTGACAGTGGTACAGGAGTAACAGGAGCAGCAGATACTGACACACAAGCCTAGAGCGCCCTCTCATGGCTGTCATTGTGAAAATTTTTATATTTAAGTCACACCTAAGTATGAGTCTCAAGACCACCCAAACCATGAAAAAAATGCAACTTATAGTTCAAAAAATACGATAAGGAATAATGAAAATTTTAAGCGTAATGTGACACAGGTAGGGGTACAGGTGAGGTATGGTAAGTTTTATTTGTATGGGACAATTCACAAAATGACCGCTCCCTATTTTCATTTTTGCAGTCATTGTTTTTTTAATGTTTTAGTTTATATGCAGTTTTGATCAGCACGAAATAATTCCTGTTGCTTTATAGCATAAAAGCACCAAGTTATTTTTCTATCTCATTCCTTTTGCAGCCAAATAAAAACCAACCAAGTAATTTTGGTGAAAACCTTGAAAAATGACTTGGGTAATTACGCTAGGAGACAACGCTGAGGTGTTTTATTTATTGCATGATTAAAGATTCAGTGGTCCAAAGTTGCTCCTCACTTACCTGAAGCATTCAGAGCATTCTAATTATACACCGTGATGAGTTTTCAAGCATTTTCACCTGCTGACAAAACAGCTATCATGCTAACTGTACACTTCCTGATTATCGAACAGTAAAACGCTTCATAATCAGATGCAGAGAAGACACAGTGGACATATTTTGATCTCAAGAGCTGTATACAAGAGAAATGTTGCACCTTTGCACCTTTGCAATGCTCCTGTCAAAAAGAGAACACTTCTGGATTCACCAACTTAAGACTCTAGCTCCTCACGGACTGAATGTGGAGTTTGATCTAAGATGTTTTTTATGATAGACTTAAACTATTTCTGTATTTTTATGTAAATATCTAAACTGTTGTTTCTTGTTGTAGAATGGGCTGAACTCACTGGGTGCCCTCACTTTGGGACCCCACATTCATTGAAGGGGTATATGGGCACCTGGGCTGGCAACCATTTTGTGTGCTGTGGTCCAAGACAAGAAGAATATCTGATGAAGGCTTTTTTTGCCGAAACCTTATTTTGTTAATAAAAAACCTTTTGGACATCGGCCAACCGAGGGTGCTGTGCATTTTCTCACCCTTGTCTGGCTGCTCCTTGCATTTGCACCTCTACAAGAATTTTGGTGTGTGTTTTCTGTTTATTTTGATGCACCTTTGCACCTTTAACACACCATACTTGACCTTTTCTTGCCCGTAGTTCCAAACCTATAACTCACTTTTCCATTTGTGTTCCACGTTTTTGACCAGAATCCTTCACCGCAGCTACATACACTTACCCTCCTCTGCACAAGGACAAATCCGCCGTGTCCCCTCTTCTCCCAGGCCATTTCATCATCTGCAGATCATCTTCAAGCACGCTGCCCCCGGTGGACCTCCTCACACACTGCACCCGTATCTCCTCGGCGGGTTATTTCTGTCTTGTCAGCGGCTATCTACATCCACCATCTTGTGCCTATAGTCTCCTCCACTCATTGGTGATCCATCTTAGCTCCTATAGCGCTCGCCTCCGCGCCTCACTCATGCTACTGTACCTGCTGGCCCTATCGTAATGAAATCTAAATTGCTGGTTTTGTCCTGGTGCTTGTCTGTGGGGTTAGAGTCACTGCTGTTGCCGCTGCAGCCCTTTAAACATGCCATTTGAGGCGCCGGCTACAGTAAAGGCGAGAAAAGAGTCATTGCGGTTCTTGACATCACAGGAAATACATGTCCGTCACATCGTAGAGCGGCGCAGGTACCACTTACTGCGCAGAAATGGGTTCAAATCATATAGCATGTGGGGAACAGCCTGTACTGCTGATTTCCATTGCCAGAGGTCAGGTTGTATACATTGGTTGGTTGATGTAAGCTTTCGTAACTATATAAACTAAAGATTTAAGGGTATAGTCAGTCAGTCAATCAATCAACATCTTTATTAATCCCAAAAGGGCAGTTATGGTTTTATACTACCCACAAGTGACTCCTGTGAGCTTAACCCTTTCAGACCTAAAGGCAATTTTAGTACATTTGTCCTCACCTGGATTCTTTTTCTTAATTTTGCTATTAAAACTCGCCCTTTTAACCCCTAATGAAGTGTTATACATTCTTTTTTTCAGTACATGTTATTTATCATTGTAAATTTTGTAATTGTGTCATATGGCTGTAATAAAAGCTACAGGACCAGAAATACAAGGGGAAAAAAAAAAAAAAAAAGGAAAATAAAATTCACACTCTTTCATACAAAGCACACAGCAAATATGTAACTTTTTGGACATAAAAATGCTTAATTTAGGGCCTTAGCTACAAAAGTGTAAAATATCAAGTCTCTAAGTAAACTAAAAATATCCTTATTGCCCTCAAAACCAAAATAAAAAAAAAAAAAGTGCAATGACCCCAGGACTGTCTTGGTGCCAGTCATGGAAACAGCTGGTGTCAGGTCCAAGGGCACAGAGCCACATCACTTCCTGCATTTCCATGTTTATTATTACTTTTGGATTTGCAGATTTGGAGTGAAATAAAACTTTCAAATAAAAATAACAAGGGATGCCCAATTATGCAGACCAAGATGTGTAATTTGCCATTTATTTGAGAAATAACTGCACTTTTTAATAGTTACTGAAGACTATAGCAAGTAAAAAGTATCGTGCGTGTACTGCATGCATATATTAAATACTGCAATTATATATTTGTTTGAATATTACACAATGAGGTAATGCTTAACCACTGAAACCTGATATATATGTTTAAAGGTACTGCTGTGAAGGTTGTGTACTTTTAAGGAAATTCTTTACAGCGCAGTTGCAGTGGAGTCGTTTTGGCTCCAAGCCTAAACAGACTTGGCTGTCATCCCCTTATGGTAAAGGAATACAGAGATGCTTCAGGGAGGATCCAAGGCGTATACCTCCTCAACATATATTTGCATATTCATGTCGTTTTATATTTCTGGGTTGAGGGAAACACAGACGTTCACATCGTCCTGTGTAGCTGTAGGCCATCAGGGACAGTGATTTGACCCAGAGCTTTGTATTAGAATTGTACTGAATAGGGAATAAATTTTTGTGATTTCAATCGATTCCAGTCGTTATTTTTCCAGAGGACACGCTAACATTACGAACATAACCCTTCAGAGCAGTTGCCCATCTTGACTCAGGACACTCTTTGGCAAAGTTTGGGCCAATCAAAATGGATGGAGTGTATGTGTTTGGCAAAAAGCAAAGTTCCTATTGGACACTTGTTTTCTCAACGGCATCACGCAGCGTGTTTGTAGCATATAATGCCGGAAATACGCTCGGAAAGCCGAAACTGTCAGCTTTTCAAGGGAATAAAAAGTACATGTCGATTCTTTATGGTTAGAAAGTTATGCATGGTTATGAAAAACATGTCCGACGGTATTGCATGGACAGGTGAAATGCTGTTACCTCCTCAAAAACATACCTTGTGTTTTGTTTCATTCACACATGTTTGCGTAACCCGTTATCAGTGTTGGGGAGTAACGGATTACATGTACTGGCGTTACGTAATCAGAGTACAATTTATGAGTAACTGTATTCGGTTACAGTTACTGTTTCAATGAGTGGTAATTGGATTACAGTTACTTTGTTAAAATGTTAAATGGATTACATGGCGGTATTTTCCTGTTTTTACATTTTGGGCTAAACTAGGACTAAACCAGGACTAAACCAGGACTAAACCAGGACTAAACCAGAACTAAACCAGGACTAAACCAGGACTAAACCAGGACTAAACCAGGACTAAACCAGGACTAAACCAGGACTAAACCAGGACTAAACCAGGTCTAAACAATATGACACCTAACAGCAGGGTGGACATAATTTAAGGCAGCAGTGAGCTCACATAGAAATAATTACTTTATCAATAATCGTTTTAATCTGGTTAAGTAAAGACTTGACTTTTTATTGTCTTTAAACAGACAAAACATCTTATGTTAACATATCCTTGTCTTTGCTTCTCTACAGTAAACAAAAGTCTGTTCATGGAGACTTGGGCTCAACAGACAATTTGAAGAGAACAAACATGAATTTTCAGGATGTGGTTGCTACATTCATGTAGTTTTAAAAAGCATGACAATATCAAGTAATCCAGAGTATTCAGATTACGTTACTCACTTTAAGTAATTTAATGGATTATGTTACAAACTACATTTTGGGGTATGTAATCTGTAATCTGTAGGCTAATACATTTTAATAGTAATCTTCCCAACACTGCTCGTTATTATTAGTTTGTATATATCTCCAAAGCTCAAACTGCTCTGTTTTACCTTGTGATGTCATGGTGCAGTATTTTTGAAGTTAACAGCTGCCTTTTATCTTTAGGTCAGTAGAGATCAGCAATTCCAGGGCTTAAATTATCCAAATGATTCTGATGAAGGTGTATGGAGTTTAAAAACAGAGTGGAGCTGTATTACGACATGACATCGTGAAGTGGAACACAGTGTTTTCTGTTTCAAAGAAGTATGACGTGTATTTGATGTGGAAGTAATATTAATTTAACTAAACACGAAGAGAAGAAGGAAGGAAATAAATCGTAAAAAGGTTGACAAAGTAGCTCCGATTGCTGTATTCTTTCCTTCCACACTTCTGTCTTTACACAGTATAACACTTATTGACTCGAACAAATCCAAAAACAGCCTCGGAGGGAACAGTCATATCCAGCTAAACCACAGGCACATCCTCCCCTCAGCCGTAGAAGCGCTCAAAATCACACATTTCAGAGTCATCGCTCAAAGATAACGTGCGGCGGGCGATTGTGAGACGTGACCTTCGACCCTGGCAGCGGCGTGCGTGCGGGCCTCGGCAGAGAAAGCACACCTGGGACCTCCTCCTATCGACCGGCCCCCACAGCGCCTCCTGCTGCTTGTGATCAGAAACACAGGGCAGTGGATATTACTGTGGCCGGGGGGATAAGACGCTCTGTGGGGGACGGCTGGTTTTGTGCTGGTTCAGTGACGTGACCCGAGTACTGAAAAGAGAGACTCAAAAGTGCAGTGGTGTGAGAGAGATACTGGACTTGATACTGTACAGTTTAAAAAGGCTCATATTACACGATTTTCTGATCTCTTATAATGTTGTTTCTTCGTCAAAAACAGACCTGGAGGTTTTAAACTGCATACAGCTTCATGATGATTTCAGTTCTGAAATTGCCAATCTCAAAGCAGATGTTAACTTCAAAAATAATTCACGCTTCATGACATCACAAGGTGGAAAAGAGCATTTTAAGCTTTGGAAATATATACAAACTAATAATAACGGGTTACTTAAAAATGTGTATATAAAACAAAACACAACTCCAGGTACTGTATTTTTCAGACTATAAGTTGCTCCGGAGTATAAGTCGCACCAGCCAAAAAATGTGTAATGAGGACGAAAAAAACATATAACTAAACTACAACTGCACGACATCACAAAGTGGAACAGAGCATTTTGAGCTTTGGAGATGAAGGCAGACTAATAACTGAGGAATATGCTGGAATACATGTGAATGAAACAAAACACACTCCAGGTATATTTTTCGGGAGGTAACAACATTATACCATAGTTTAAAGGGACAGTCTGGAATTTTGGACATAGGACCTCAGAGTGTTGGAGACGTGTGGAGACACTTTTTAAATATTCCATCCAGTCTTTGTATTTGCAGAGGTCGCTGGTGCTAGGCTAGTGCATGTCAATGGCCATAGTTAGCCTGCCACTAAAAACAGTCTTACCCACTCCACAAAACACCCAAAGTAAATCTATTATTACACCAGACTGTCGATGTGAATGTCTGTGTTGATAGAATAATTTTAGAAGTAAAACCAAACTTGCATTTGAAGGATTTATGTCTGAGCAGCAGCAGCAAGTTTTACTTCCTGATAGAAAGCTTGGCAGCGGCGGACTGATATCACCTAACACAGATCTTACCGGCAAAATAAAATTCCACTGCTGCTGAGAAAATAGTCCCTCAACATGTGACGATTCATGCGATTCGAGGTTAGTTTTATTTCAAACATTATTCAATCAACACAGACATTTGCATCAACAGTCTGGTGTAATAATTAGGAGTGTAACAATATCCAAGTCTCACGATACAATATCGTCACAGTATGAAACTCACAGTACGATATCTATTGCAATATCATGGGAAAGCTCAAGATATGGTGGGGATGCTCATCATTAAGGATGTAACAATATTCAAATCTCTCGGTACAATATTTTCACAATATACATTTCACGGTGCGATATTTATTGTGATATTTTGTGGAAAACTGTCATTACTTTTTCCTCTTAAAATGCCTTGACAAGACTTAATCCAAAGAACTAAGACTTAAAAGTGTTTAGAACTGTTATTTCCTCATGTTGTCTACAAAGGATCATGGTCTATTTAGTTCTCTCTGTCTTTGTTTTAGCAATTACTGCACCATAACCCTTCATTTAAGCAAAGACACTTGTAATTCAATATACTGTGATGGTCCACGATCTTATTGTGAGAACTTTGACGATACGATATCACAAATCTGCAAATACAAGGACTGGATGGAATATTTAAGTGTATTTTAAGTGTCTCCACATGTAACGACATATGAGGCCATATGTCCAATATTCTGGACTGTCCCTTTAAAGCTCACAAGAGTCAACTTTTTGAAATATAACATCTTTAAAATGCACTGTTTAATTTTTCAAGTGACTATCTGCCAACTTGTCTGATATCAAGTACAAGTCTGTATTAAATCAGCTACAAATCAAATCAAATGTGTGGTCCGCCCCATGTTTATAACCAACTGTCTAGCAAAATGACTACTATTATTTCTGTTTTACAATTAACACCAAATGTGCCACTAATACGAGTTAATTAAAATTCCTGTGTGGCACTACAGGGCAGGGCTGTTTTCCAAGTTGTAACACAATTGACCTCCCACTGAATAAAGCATTTAAAGTGTGGAACGGACTAATTATATTACCTCCAGGAGCTACAGAAACACCCACTTAACCCTGAACCCAATTCCGAGATGCAGCTATTTACTAAGGGAACTTTTAAGATATTCAGCCAAAAAATACAAAGGAAGAGAAAACGTAAAACTAATAATTATAGGCTGTTAGTGTGACAATGTCCAATTATTTTCAACTTTTTAAATTAGATGTATGAACCTTAAACAGAAAAAAATACCAGTTCTACTTAAGAATAATTTTCATGTGAGCTGCAGAGTTCTATCCGAAATGAGCCAACACAGTGTGACTAGTAAAGGTCTATTCATACTTCATAAGAACATAACAACTTTCTTCTTGCACCCAGGGCTGGCTGAACAAAATGACGTCATTTTGTTCAGCCAGCTCCTGTTCGGCAGTTCTTGCGGCTTGTTCTCGGCAGCGCTGTCCAACAACCTTCGCTCTGATTGGTTATTTATGTGGCTGTGGTTTATCTGCTTCCTTGCCCGTGCGGAGCAAGAAAAAAAGGATGGTTTTGAGTCACAATGGTAAGAATGTGAGAATACAAACATCTATACGACTTGACGCTCAGTGACTACAAATACAGCCAAAAAGTGAGAAATTCATGGAGGAAGATCGTAGACAATTTAGGTTCATATGAAAATCAGTGTAGAAAAGCCTGGCGCAATCTTTGTGTGCATACGCTGTGTGGGTGCATGCTACAGGCAGAGCGAGGGGGCGGGGCAGTTCGGCAGCAGAACATCTTTTGAACATCTTTTGAAGTATGAAATGTCAGAGCCCAAATGAACTTTCTTCTTGTTCTTATGACCCCAAGAACAAGATCAAAGTTCTTATGTTCTTATGAAGTATGAACATGCCTTAAGTCTTAATTACACACTGATCATAGTCCCCGCACTAGGCCCCTTGTTGCTAGATTAAACCATTCTTGATCTTGATCTTGATTCTTGATAAAAGTAAGTACCCTACAATACTGAGTGAATTCTTCTTTTGTGTGTGTGTGTTTTCAGAAAAAAAAAAAACATCTGATGAAACAGAAAGGGGCCTAAGATTGAACCTTGAGGTACACCACTTTCAATGGGGCTGGCATACTTTACTTCACACTAAAGAACCAAATAAATTTTAAATTGTTACGCAAAGGAATACAAACAAGAGTATTTTAAGTGCTGTTTGAATAAAATAATACAATAATAACTACTATAATAAACTACTACTAGTAATAATAATAAATACTGTTTATATATCACATACTTTTAGGAACATAAATGCTTAGTTATTTTTTGTAAACTAACTTTGAATAACAATCAAATAAAATAAAAAAAAGAGAACAGAGAACAAAATAGAACAATATAAAATGTAGGTTTATATGTTAAAAAAAGTAAAACAAAAAAAAAGAATATTGTATAGTACTTTACCCTTTATGTCTCAATACAGTACTATTATAATCCACCACAGCAAACAATAAGTACGTGGTTACATTAGTACTACTCTAAAAATAATATTCAAATGCACAGAGTAGTCGAGTGCGTGACAGTGCATATGCGTGAAGCCAATACGAATCTCTGTAGAAGATTATATAATATATTTTGGATTAAAGGATTACCGCGACCACTATGGAGAGTTTGATCAGTCATTTCTGTCACAGCGAATCGTTTAACCTTCAGCAAACCGGGTTAACGGAAACTCAATGACACTCAAATACACTCATGACATTTACTCTGCTCCGCGGCATTGATCAGGTCTGATGTTTTCAAAATGGTCCCGGCCAACAAGAAAATGCCACTGTATTTGGGCGTAATTGAAAATCGGATTTGAAACATCGTCCGCCTATATTGACTCCTGAATGTAAGTAATTGCATTAGATGTTACACACTTAAGTGCAGGTACGTGGGCGAATTTAGCTTTGGCAGAAATTCGATAAACTTGATGAGAATTGAAAAGACCGTTTTATAGTATTTTCCAATTAGAATTATACTGAAATCTTGTTTGTGTTTTATGCAGTTACTATAAGTTTGTGTAGATATGAAATGGATTGTCTTATTTTGATTGACCTTGCAGCTGATATCATCAAATTTCTCTAGACATGTGATGCTAACTGGAGGCTCTCCTCTGTCTGAGGCTTTATTAAACTTTAATCTGACCTTACTTTTAACACACTTTGACCAGAACAAACTGATTTAGCTGGAACTACAACAGGTGAACGCTTTTTTGTTGACACCTAAAAGGAAAATGTGCTGTTTAAATCCATGTTGTAAGTTTTCAGACAAACCTATTGGACGGTGTACATTGTGTCACCATGGTAACTGTTCAATAAACAACCATTCTCTATGTATTTACTGGGATCAAGCTTATTGTTAAGGTAAAAAGGTGAAGAAAAAACTCAAAAGTGCATCTACGCACTGTCCCACAAAGGCAAAAGACCTTAACTTAAGACCTTAAATAGAAATATTTGTATGCAAAAAATATGGAGCTCAGAATTGACCTTTGACCCTTATTTGGCAGTTCCTCTCCTCTGCCTTTGTATCATGTGTCAAAAATAAGGAGTCGTGCAGAATCTGACATGATCATTATTTGCTTGATTTTCCCCAGACTTTCATCCATGATAAGAAAAACACCTCACCAAGCTCCAGTCATCATGGTGTTTGTTTGAAATAATATAGAAGAGCTTTGGATTTCTTGTTTAGTGCTGATCAGGATTGTGCGGCAAAACTTACACAGTTAAACAGTTTGACAGACAAGTGACTTTGCAGTGTCATATGTACAGTATGACTAAATACACCAAATGCTTTCACATTAAAGATAATTTGAGTATAATTGAATACAAAAGTATATTTATTTAATGTGTTAAGACTAGGGCTGTAACGATATCCAAGTCTCACGATACGATACGGTCACGGTATGAACCTCACAGTATGATATTTATTGAGATATCATAGGAAAGCTCATGATATGGTGGGGAGGCTCACGATTAGGGATATAAAAATATCCAAATCTCTCTGTTCAATATTTTAATGTTATACATCTCACGGTACGATATTTATTGTGATATTTTGTGGAGGCTAACAAAATTGTGAATATGCTACATTTTCTCTTAAAATGCCTTGACAAGACTTAATCCAAAGAACTAAGAGTTAAAGTGCTTAGAACTGTTATTTCTTCATGTAGTCGGCACTGAAATTGAGCAAAGGATCATGGTCTATGTAGTTCCCTCTGTCTTTTTTTTAGCTATTGCTGCACCATAACTCTTAATTTAAGCAAAGACACCTGTAATTCGATATATTGTGATGGTCCACGTTATTATTGCCGTTATATTGCACTCCATAAGTTTTCTAAACTTCATCCTACTCCTTTTGAGCACCAGGTCCCAGATATGGTCATGTACATATCACTATTTTTGTTATTGTTTTTGAATTTTTTTGTTCCTGGCTCAAACAAATAAAATAAACTGTGAGAACTTTGACGATACGATATCATGATATTTCGGCTATTGTTACATATAAGACCCTGTGCCAAGGCCGCAACAAAAAGAAGGAAGTGAGAGGATTTTAAAATGCAATATATTTATTACCTAAATCACAAAGAAAACATACACTGTTACTGCTTTTTGCCTTTGCTCCTCATTTTAGACACATGATACAAAGACAGAGTAGAATAACTGCTAAATTAGAGTCAAAGGTCAGTTTTGAGCTCAATATTTTTCACGATATTTATTCACATAATAAAGGAGATCTCAAATACCCCCAAAATGACATGAACTCATTTTTGACCAAACATGATGTTGTTGCGGCCTTCTGCTTTTGTAGAGCAGTACAATAGGCCAGACTTTAGTTACAATTCAAGGTATACGGAAGTGAAAATACCAAACAGCACCAGAGAACCAGATCTAGAATGAACCAACAACCGAGGGCCCATATTACACTATTTTCTGATCTGTTATCATTTTTCCTCATCTTTTCTCCATCTTGTGATATCATGCGGTAATACAGGAAGTGCTCCATTGTGTTTTTAAACTCCGTACACCTTCACTAGAATTATTTGGACAATTTAAGCCCTGGAACTGCAATCTCGATTTAAAAAGAGAACTGAACATTTTGAGCTTTGGAGATGCAGACAGATGAATAATAAAGGATGAATCAAACGTGTGAATGAAACAAAATCTTTGAACAATCACTACAAGGTATAGACCTAGTGAAGTGTGGAGGTCAGATTTTTAATGAACGTCTTTGCAACCACGTGTCATGAACTTTCGAGCAGTGATCCTTCTCTGCGCGATGTGCCTCCAGCTTTATGACTTCTACTTGTTTAGTAATAAAACATAATCCTGGAGTTTGTGTGCTCTTGTGTGCTGTGGATGGAATGCTATGGGGGAATGTGAGACCAAGTAATAAATAGCTAACACAATCTCTGCTGCAAATCAATACGGCTGCCCGTGTTTTGCCTTGTTGGAGCTTTGGGACGTGAGCCAAACCAGACCTGACCTTATAGCAGATTTAAATCACCGTGGAGCCTACACTTCTTTGATCGAAACGGGGAATTCTGTTTAAATAGAGATGGGGTACTCCTCTCATAGCTAATAATTATCTGCAAGTTTGTTCATTGTTATTTTATGTTGGTATTCTTTCAATAAATAAAATCAAATGTGGAATCTTATATGCATGAAAATACAGGGTGTTAGACGTTTGCTCTTGTGTCTTGACCAAAACTGTACTTGTTTGTTTTTTGTTTATTTGATTTGATAAAATGGTCAGATTCACACAGCACTTTTCCCCCTTCTAGGCACTCAAAACAGTTTACATTAAGCAACCACTCACCCATTCACACATGCGCCACACACGCGCATACACTGGGAGAAAGGTGGGTTAAGTTTTTTTTCCAAAGGAAACCGTGAACGCGGCAAACAAAGTCCCACTGAGCCTTCGAACTGTTGTGTTTCGTTTAAAGTCCGGTGCTGTTTATTTGTGAAAAAAAGTTTGAAAATAGACCATTTAATGACAGTGCGTCTTATAATCCAGAGCACCTAATAGCCCGGAAAATATGGTATATATATTAACTGAGGGACATGAGTCTGGTCACCACTCCCTCAGTCGTGTCTCCTCTCTCCTCTACTCTCTTCTCTACTCTCCTCTACTCTCTCCTCCTTTATTAGTTGATGAGGTTATTTTTAGTCTGTCCAGTAGGTGGCAGCAGAAAAAACAGGTAAACAGGTGTGTCTCAATCATTTAATTAGGCCCAGGTGCACAAACCAAACCAAACCAAACCAAGGAACATGAGGGAAAACAGAGACACAACGGTGAGGAAATTAGTTTTTTAAGTTCAGTTAAAATAGGAAGAGGTGTAAAATCTAAGTTAAATTAGCAGTAATTAAGTACATATATATATATATATATATATATATATCACTTAAAAACAATTCTTGAGTTTATTAAAATTTGTCTTAAATAATGAAATATTACATTTATTTCATATAATCATTTAAAATTGTATAAAAAATAAGTTATGATTAAGATTAAAATTGATTGGTAAAATGATACTTTGGTTAAAATTGTAGCTGTTTAGGTAAGTATGTAAAAGGTATATTATAAATAAATAATATATAAATAGTAAATATTATAATTTATGTATATTTATTCAAATTTAAATAGATATATCACTAATGAAATTGGGAAATGTAAATTTAATGTCATTACGCATATTTGTTTGCTTTAAAGGTTTTCGACCTGCTACAGCTCCACTACTACGGCGAGAGGTGAGAAGCCGGTACCAGCGTGAACAGAATCCCCGAAATATCTTTCTCTTTTTCCCTCTTTTTCTCTCTCTCTTCCTCCGTGTCACATGCCTGCAGATAGAGTCTTTGTGGAGAAATTTTCACTTTCAAATTCTTATTTAAAGTTCTCTGAGTAAATTCTGTTGTGCAAGTATTTGTGCGTATGTACTTTATTTATCAAAGAAATGTGCACATAATTACTTACAAGGGCATATACCTGTTCTGTGTTTACAATGTTCAGTTCAATGTTCAGTCTGCAGTCATATAACAAATCTTTGTATATAAAAATAGTGGTGGCATTTATTTGTTAACCTTTTTTAAAATAATTTATGAATTTAACTTTCATGTTTGGTGTATTTGTTTTGGAAATAAAGCAGACAAATTCTGAATTATTGTTCATTCCGGTTGGGGGGGAGTGGGATGTGGTGGTGGAGCAGCAAAAGCATTTGTGCTTGGGGTATTCATACGACTAACAACGGCCCTGGTCTCGAGCCCAACTCAAACACGGCCGTCTTATTCCATCATTTATTTCAGTGACGCATGTGAAACAAAAGAGCTCGTTGGTCAGCCCTATTATTTTGAATACAATACAATGTCTCTCACCTCAGATTAACACACATTTAGTGCTTCACTCATTGATTTTGCAGTGTTTTTCAGTTCCCTGTGATAAATATATATTTTTTACCTTTTTTTTCCCTCATAAGCAGCCATGTTTGCACCCAGTACGAACTGATGTATTAAGAGACGTTTGAATTCTAAATCTCACGACAGATATGTTTATAGCCAGTGCTCATTCACAACACACCAGGCCTTTTAACAAGTCAGATTTCACTAAATACAATATTACGTCATTTTAAACAACAATAAAAATCAAACAAATATAGTGAATATGAAGACCAAATATACTGTAGCAATATAATAAAATAAATAATTTGCCAAACTCTCTGCGCTCCACATCATCATTCCATATCTTTAAGAAAGACTCATTCATCTTAAAACACAAAGTGACTGCTTTTAGTGAGGGATCTGTTTGGTTGTTATATTAATGTTTTTCTATGTTTATGTTTAATGTCTGTGTCTGTGTATTTTGTCTTATCGTTCTGTGTTTCTGTTTATTAGATAGGTTGTTTTGTTTTTGTATTATTTTGTTTTGCTTGTTTGTATTTTTGTGACTTGTTGTACTCTTTGGATGCTGAGGATCCCCCTCGAAAATGAGGTGACTCACCTCAAGGGGCTTTTCCTTAATAAAAAATAAATAAATAAATAAAATAAACGTCATGTCAGTCTCAATAACATTAACGCGTACAGTTTACTCTTGGGGTCTACACTCTCAGCGCACACCACCTTATGTTAATTATCTTTTCTTTGAATTGTGGTTTTAAAGGTGCACTGTGTAACATCTCCATGGACAAAAGCGTTTGACGGACCCTCCACCAGAAAAGTTACACAATGTACCTTTAAGTATGAACAAACATCCACACTACACTATACACATTTCCCCTCTTCATAAAGAGCTTTGCCAAGTATAAATGTTTACACCTACAGTAAACCGACACTTGAATAAAGCTGATGTCAGATGTGTAATGAGAGAGATACCAATTAGCTCCCCAGCTAGTTTCATTAGCATACGACCTGATGGACCTGAGCCCTGACGATTAGCGCTGGCATCGCTGATTAGACAAGCTAATGGAAGCAGGATTGCTTTATGTTGTTGTAAGCGTTGCCCCAATTCAGACTGATTGCTTTTAAATGTACAAACTAGTGAGATCTCCAGTTACAGCAGGTCAACTGTATAACTGCTGTTGCCCAGATTGAATAATTGGACTGAGTTCTGTCGACGAGAGCGTCGGATATAAACATGATTAGCTGTAACGGCCCTCCTACTGATTCTAAAAGGCCCATATTATGTTATTTTCTGATCTATGTTATAAAGCTGTTTTCTCAACACAAATGTACCTGGAGTTGTGTTGTGAGTTCTACTCTCTTCCACTTTGTGATGTCATGTGATAAGACAAGAAGTTTTCCATGGTAGGAGTGAGTGATATCTTGATATTTTAAGTATCTCAAGATATTTTTTAAAACTCGAAACGGAAACAGATTCTGACATATTGTATATTTCGATATAATGTTTATATTTAATTCTGATTTCGTCGCTTTGCTTGTTTGCCTTTTATGTGCTTGCCTCCGCCTCTTTGATTTTGTGGCGCCTCTCCTCGTGTGTTGTCTCATTCACTCCTGCTGTCAATGCTGAAAGTTGGTGCCAAGAAAAGCTTCTAGCACCATGAACCTTTTCCAGCATTTACAGACTCACCATCAGCAGCACATCCTCTGTCACAGAGAGAACACTCATATATATTCCACTGAGTCATGTCCTTTAGTTCGACAGAAGCTGAACTGCATCATTGCACAAGAAGCGAGCTGTTTTTCCAGAGCTTATAATTTATGCAAATGAGCCATGTGGTTTTAAGTTTCGTTTCTGTAAAATGTAAACAAATGTGCACAAAATTGCATTAAACACATAATGTCAATTATGTGGATGATGTGTAGTTATGATTTATATGTTGTAAAGTTTAGTCATGTAAAATTTATTTATGCAGAAGATTTAAATGAATAATCTGCTGCAGTGTAGAACTTGTACAATAGTATTTGAAAACATTTGATCTGCAGATCTCCTCAGATCTTTACTGCTGGTGTGGAACATGGATCTATTAAAATAAGGAACCTCCCGAGCTTCTACTGCTAAAGGAGCTCATGGTTATCGTTGAGTTGTTTTATTTTTGAATAAAAGAAGCAATATATATTATTTATTTCTTCCTTTATTTTACAGTCAAATTTTTATTATTTTTTTTTAATATCACAGAAGCATTTGGTTCCTACATGAACTGTGTACCTCTTTGCACTTCAATAAAAAATTATTTAAAAAAAAGACCTTGTGGAATTTGGCATATTTGTTTTTGCAGTAGTTTTGGGGGGTTATTTTTCCTCTACAGATATCGAGATATATACCGTACATCAAGACATAGCAAAATATATCAGTATATTTATTTGCTCCATATCGCCCAGCCATACTCCACTGTGTTTTTTAAATTCCACACGATTTCACTAGAATCATTCAGATGATTGCAGCCCTGGACTTGCAAATCTCTTCTAAAGGTAAAAGATAGCTGTGAATTTGAAAACTAAATCACAAAGTTGGAACAGAGCAAAGAAACAATCATTCTAAAGCATGATAATCCAAATAACTATATGTTTTTAGTAGATAATAACACTAAAAGCCCTGAGCTGCAACAAATAATTAGCCAGAGAAGTGACTTATTGAACTTTGTGCAGCTCAAATCTTGTAAATTGTATTATTGTTGTACAAAAATCACTAGAATCTCCCCACTATTGCCACGAAAAACTGCACACGATACCTACTAAGCCCAAAAATATACCATACTGTGAAAGCTTCCAGACAAAGCAATAACATCTCCATAAAGAAAAGCACTTGACCTCCACTAGAAGTTACACAGTGCACCTCACAAGAGTCAAGTTTACGTAATAGAAGACCTCTAAAAGTATGGTGACTACTTTCTTGTATGCAAACTAGAGGGTTACCCGAGCCTGCAGGAGGGCAAACTTCTTACTTAACGCGTTCGATTAGTCTCGTGTCTCTGGATGTGGAATACAAATGGTGTAGAGGTGCCCTTGTGTTAAAAGCCTGGTGTCCCTCGAGACGGATGCTCTGACATTTTAACCAATGGACCTGTATGATGAGGAGACGCAGGGAGACTGAGCAAGCACTGATTCCTCCATCTCAAATCCACACACAGGATTCAACCGTACACAGCGATTTTCAAACAGTACAAGGTCCAGCATACGTGTATTTATAAAGGTAGTAGTGAATAATCCGTGTATCATTCGTTCATTTGTTTTTCAATATAAAACCAAACATGAAAAAACAACAGTTTTCTCCATTGTTTTTCTCCAAAACCAAAATGAAAAAACGGATAATGATTCGGTTTTTCAGTTTTCGATTTTGTGTTTAAATGAAAAATGGAAAAAACAGATAACGGCCTGTTTACGTGACTTCTGTGACTGCGATGCCGGACTTTTGCACTGCATACGGACTGAACCAGGACTGATCCAGGTCTGGGACCACACCGGGACCAGACCGGGACTGAGACCGAGACCAGAGACCAGGCTGGGACCAGACCGAGACTGAGACCGGGACCGGAACCGGACAGACCAAGACTGGAGACCGGGACCAGAACGAGAGACTGAGACTGAGACCGAGACCAGAGACGAGACTGAGTGGGACCAGAGTGGGACCAGAGTGGGACCAGGGTGGACTCCGAGCTTTGACTCTGAGCCTCCGCGGGTTCCGAGCCTCAGCTTCAAGTTCCAGCCCTGCTGTGGGCTCTGGGTCTCGGTCTGGTCTCGGTCTGGTCTCGGTCTGGTCTCAGTCTTGGTCTGGTCCCGGTCTCAGTCCCACTCTGGTTCAGGTCTGGTCTTGATGTGGTCCTGAACCTGAATCAGTCCTGGTTCAGTCCGGCATCGCAGTCACGGAAGTCACGTAAACGGGAAACGGCCGTTATCTGTTTTTTCCATTCTTCATTTAAACACAAATTCGAAAACTGAAAAAAACAAATTGTTATCCGTTTTTTCATTTTGGTTTTGGAGACAAATAATGGAGAAAACTGCTGTTTGTTTGTTTTTTTTTATTTTCTTATTTTAGTTTTTATATTGAAAAACGAATGAACGAATGATACATGGATTGTGAATGTAGCAGTGGTAGGAGTGAAAAAGTATTTGAAGTATTTTCAAATGGACAACACTCTGTTCTGCCTCGTGATGTCATGTGGTAATACAGGAAGTTCTCCACTGTGTTTTTAAACTCCATACATCATTTGCGTGATTTCAAACCTGGACTTGCCAATCTCCACTGAACAAAAGGTAAATCGTAGCTGTTAATTTGAACCTGGTTTAGTCCTGGTTAAATTTTTGTTTACACTTCAAAAAGTAATATCTGGGTAAGTTAAAATGACTTAAATTAAGAACATTTTACTTAATTTGAGTCCATTAAACTTGGCAAGTAAAATTATCTATCAATGGACTAAGTGTGTTTTTCTTAATTCAAGCAACATTTGATTTCGTTTCTTATTTTACGAACAAAGAGTTGTTTTTCTTATCCTAAGTGTTGCAAGATGTATTTTCATATTTCAAGTACAAAAAAATATTGTTCCATTGTCAGATAATTTTACTTGTCAAGTGAAATTTGTTCAAATCATTATAAAACTTTTTTTTATTTTATTCAAATGATCTTAACTTGGCTAGATTTTATTTTTTGCAATGTAATTCCTGGTTTAGTTTTGGTTTGGTCTTGTTTTAAATTCAGGCTGAGTTCAGGTAAAGCCCTGGTTTAGTCCTGGTTTAGTCTTGGTTTAGTCCTGTTTTAGTACTTATATCCATAGTAAATACAATCAGGGTCTCAAGTTCTGGTTGAGTTCAGATATAGTCCTGGTTAGTCTTGATTTAGTCCTGTTTTAGTCCGGTTTTAGTACTCACATTCACAGTAAGTACAGTCAAGATCCTGGTTAAATCTTTGTTTGTTTGTTTATTTGATCAATAGATAAGGGTCTAAGCATGAAAATGGTTAAAACTAGATATTATACAGAAGTAATACCTCAGTAAATACATTTAAAAACCAAATCAAGTCTACATCAGGACAAAAGCAGGATCAAACTATTATAGAAGCAAACCAGGAAATCCCATTTTCTTAAATCTACCAGTATATACCACATAAGTACAACATTTACAACTTTAAAATTACCGTACCTCACTGCTTCCTTTTGTTGTCAAATTCAGCATCAGTTAGGCTGCGTTCAGACTGCAGCCTGAAGTGACCCAAATCCAATTTTTTGGCCTCTATGTGACCTGTATCCGATCTTTTAATGACAGTCTGAACGGCACAGATCCGATTTTTTCAAATGCGACCCAGGACACATGGATATGTGGTCCTGAAACCGATACATATCCGATCTTTTGACATGCGACTTCAGTGCGAACGGTCAAAGCGCATTCATTCGACCTACAACGTTATCAACAAGCCACAAACGTTACTATTCTGCACTGAAGTAGGCAAAAATTCTTAATGAACTCCGTGTCACTGAAGCGAAGCACATCACCACTCACCACTCTTGGCTACGTCTCCACATCCACACGTTCCTTTCAACGGACGTCGCTGCCACTGTCCCACAAAACGCCATGGCCAAAAAACCTCATCCT
>NW_026570970.1:30931513-30952513 GCF_026225935.1 Boleophthalmus pectinirostris | reverse complement strand
CACTACCAACTGGACAGCAGCAGGTTCAAACACTTTTGTCGTGTCACTGGGCGATGATATTTTCCGCTTTAATTGTGGTAACGTTATGCTGGGGGTGTTCTACATGTATCTCTATGGCGGTATGTTCAGCAGCTACAATGGAGACACAGTGCACACATCAGCAAACACTGACACAAAAGTTTTAAGATTGTCTGAAAAAGAAAAATACAAAAACATTTTCAGGAGCCTGTGATCAAGACAATCATACAGATTTAGTCTAATAGAGCTTCTGACAGAGTAGTGTCTCCAGTTAGCATCACACCTCCAGGGAATGTTGATGACATCTGGTGCAAAGTATCATTTGTCTTAAACTGCTTCCCTCTTCAGCGCACCACCAGTTGGAGTTACAATATTTTGATGAATGAATAACTTAAAACACAGTAGCTGAAGCTCTATAATATTCGTTTCAGCACGCACAGGATCCCTCTCAGTAGAAAAACAACACGTCTTCTCCGTTCCAATCTGACATAAATAAATAAACTCCTCATCATTTCCTCAGTGCAGTCTCTCCGCAGGGTTCTGGAGCTTTGGGGAATCCATCAAAGAGACAAGGCTTCATGTTTGAGGCGTCATGCCAAACAATTACTCTCCCTTCACGCTAATACAGGGTCTGTCCTCCTGTACTGTCTCTGGGGCTAAATATGTGAATGCACTGGGCTCTACTGGAGACTGTGTGTGTGTAAACAAATACCACTGTGGATGAAATGATGAGAGAAGAATACAGGAGACGTGGCAGAGGGAGAGAAGAGGAATAGACAGGTAAATAGAAGGATATAGGGGTAAAGATGAGAGTTGTTTTTCATTTCCGTTTGTGGATTGGATATTATGGACAGATATGATTGCTAGGACTGTATACTTTTGGATATACTATGACGTCTGTCTGTTGTTCTGAGTGTGGAGAGGCAGAGTGGTAACTACAGATGGTATATAAATGGATGTAACTAAGACTATGTTTAAACATAGCCGGGTATACTGAAAAACTAATATTTCCCTCCCTCCGTTTTCCAAAATAACATTGTGCACATTAGCCTGATTCATCAGCTGGTTTCACTTGGTGGAAAATGTCTGACGTCGCAGCATTAGAATTCGTTCGCTTGACAGTAGGCGGATACTTTTTCTCATTTAACCAATTGCTGCTATTTGGTCGTGACGTACAGTGTATGTAATGTGCCGCTAACAGGGCTAACAGGTATATCTAACCCTTTTTCCAAATCCCGTAGGAAGAAGGGCAATAACATCTTTCCCCTTGATAAAATTCACCAAACATTCTCTTTGCTCCGGCTTTAAATCCTCGATCTCGGGAACTGTTACCAACACAGAATGTATGGCTCTTCACTGATTGGCTGGTGCCCGGACTCGCACTTCTGGGATATCCGTCTAGTGTATTCCGATTCGAGTCGCTGGAGAGAAATGAAATTGAATGGAGGCACTAGGTGGTGCCAGGCTGGCTATGTGCACATAGCATCATTTTCAAAAAAGTTTTCATTTACATCAACCTGCATAAATACTCTGTCAAGCGCCATTGTAACTACGCCAACCTCTGGGCGGCACCTGAATAAGATTCAACCCTGTAGCATTTATTTCATTACAGTTATAAGTATTACTCAAAAATACCTGAAAAACATGCATTACTTGAGTGGGCTCACCTCTCCACAGATCTGTTAAAGAAGTGGCAAATTTGCTGACCTCTGAGCTCTCATTTGTCTCTGGTCATTGATATGATCCATCAGCTGTGTGTGCAAATGCAAACACATGAAAAGAGTTTGCACCAGAAGAAATGTGACTGCTGCTCATCATCATAGCAAAAGGTAAACACTGGCTGAACGCAGACCCATAGTTTTCCAGAATCTCCACTCTAGCCGGAGTTTATAGAAAGATTCGTTTTCAGAAGCGAAGTTGCAGTTTGCATGTAGAGAAATGTCTCCATTTTAAAAAATACATGTGTAAGTGTAAACAGTAACAGCTGTGTTCCATATTGGAAGTGAGCAGGGCGTGCTTTGAGCTCCATTAACTCTGGGTCCAATTCACTTTCTATTGAAAAAAAAACAAAAACGTTGCCCCTCTCTTCATAACAAGTTTGTCAATTTTGGTCTTAAAATACCTGTATTACCTTCTGCATGATCCTGATGTTTTTATTTTACTATTTTGTCCATAAACAGACAAATCAGGCACCTTCTACCCCAGATGTCACTCACACTAGCAGTAAGTTTGATTGACAGCCTTACTGGAAGGATCATTACCTTCAACAGCCTCGCTTTGGATTGGCTATTTGGTTGCTATGATACTCGCAGTCAGAATTACAAACTAAATTTGGGGCCTCAGTGAGCTTTATTTGACTGGAGCTGAACGTCCCTTAGTCCATTTCTTTATACAGTCTATGATGGTAGCCTAGAATTCATATTATTAAATTGTATTTTTGATTTGAGTGATTTCGTCTGGAACAACAACTTAAATGGTTAAGTGGTGTATAAAAAGCCTGCATATTTAGACTGAGTTCTTCTCTCAAACAGAAAATCACTCTGTTTCACCTTGTGATGTCCCGTAGGATTTACTCAAACAAACAAAACACAACTCTATGTATGTTTTTGAGAAGGTAACAACATTACAACATGACGTAAAGCTCACAAGAGTCAGTTTGCGTAATCTAGGAACCTTTGACATTGTGAAATCCTTCCAGCTTAGAGCATATTGTAGAACATATTGTGGATAGGAAAATCCTAATAGCATAACCAAATTTGAGTATTGAGAACCCACAGAAAGTTGTAAGTTGTAAGAGTAGGATTTTTTTTCTTCTCTTAAAATACAGTGCTCTTTCAGCCTGCACTCTCAGAATACAAATTTAGCCATGTGCTTTTGTTTTGAATTGATTGAAGATAAATAGGTGTATTAATATAGCCTGGTGATGGGGCTCTAAAAATAGACCTGCTAAAATGAGAACCGATTTGGAACAAGCAAAACAAGAGTCTATTATGTAACTTGAAGCGTATTATCCACGGACCACAGATTACACTGGAGTCTGGGGATTAACGGAGCTGGGGCACAGTTTACAAGGCCAGTTTGGTGCATTGGGTTTTTCTTTTGCTCTGTCATCCACAAAGGTGATTTCCAAGAAGAGATTTTAAAGATCCTGTTGTTTGAATGAATGAAATAAAAGACAACTCCAGGTTTGTTTGTGACGAGGAATAACATTATAACACATCAGAAGATAGCGTAATATTGGCATGATTCAGGAGTATGTCAAGAAAAGGAGAGTTTTTAAAGCCAGACGCAGATGTTCTGTTGTTGTGTGAGGTTCTGGTTGGATGGATATATCTGAGTCGCCGACATGAAAGGGCATGAATCAAAAAAGAAAGTAGCCAATATTTAAACGATTATGAAAACTCTGCAGGTTATAAAAGGTTATGATCGATTACAAAGTTGGTAAAGACAAACATATCAAAATAAAATCTATTAAAATGGGGGAACATTTTGCAAATCATCAGATGTAAAAATTTTACTGATAACTAGACTTCTTTGGTAAACTCTGAACTTATTTTTTATTTACTGTATTTTCCGGACTATAAATTGCTCCAGAGTATAAGTTGCACCAGCTAAAAAATGCATAATGAAGAAGAAAAGTCACACAGGACTATAAGTCACACTTTTTGAGGGAAATGTATTTTATAAAATCAGAGACCAGGAACCAACTTCATCTTGAAAGGCAAGAAAATGTTCAAAATCTGAAAGAGCCAATATGAGCTCAGAGGTACGGCCATGTTTATCAAAAAGAAAATCAGAACAAACATTATGAAATTTTGTATCTGTTAAAAAGGTGGAGCTCTGGAACAACTGCACAGAAAACCTAAAACTGTGCACCACTCTCTTCCATTTGATCAATAACAAGTATAATTGTTTACCTCTGGGCAGAGACATGGATTATGAGACTTAGTTTGTGCTATAGTACTTTGTTGTACTGTTACTAGGGATGGGCATGATTAGTCGATTAATCGATAATTGATCATTAAGAATTTCGTCGATTATGTTGATTTTTAATCGACAAACTGAATGTAGGTTGTTATGCGTAGCGTAGGGTGACCAAATGTTCCTTTTTCTCCGGACATGTCCGTTTTTCACGTCCTGTCCTGGCCGTCCGGGCTTTTTTTTTTTATAAAGTGATGTAAATGTTCAGGTTTTCATTTCCTGTCATTGGGACATTAAACGGAGCGCCTCTTGTAGCTCTCTGCACTCAGAAGGAGCGAGCAGACACAAACAGTCGGTCAGCCTGCAACATGCTGAAGCACAAATTCATTTAACGATGACTTGTACAAGAAATTCCCTGCTTTCTGTCCCGGTCGAGACAAGTGTGAGGTCATGTGCCCAGTGTACAAAGCAGGCAAATATGTTTTGGTGTCCAAATATTAAAAAGCTTTGCCATGTGAGAGTACCTCAATGTCTATGACAAGGCCCCACCTCCCACCCCCCGTACGGTGTCTTGGTTTTGAAAAACACAAATATGGTCACACTAACCTGTATTGAGTCATGTTCTTTAGTCTGACAGAAGTTGACCGCATCAGTGCACAAGAGCTGTTTTTTTCTTCTGCTTAGTTTATGCAAATGAGCCATGCGGTTTAAAGTTTTGTTTCTGTGAGAGTTGCACAAAGCTGCATTAAACACATTATAATGTCAAACAGGCTGATGTGGCTCTAGAGTGGTGATGGTTTATATGTTGTAAAGTTGAATTTATTTATGCAGATTAGTAGTAATAATAATGATGATCATTTTAATATAAAAACATTAATAATTAATCGATAATTGATCGTTAAGTCTCCCGACGGTTGATTAATGAAATTTCATCGAATGCCCATCCCTAACTGTTACTGATTTGTTTGTTTCCTCTTGCTTTATGAAGATGAACTGGTTTCAAGATGATGGAATAAAGGGTAAAGGACTAATAAGCTCAAGCCGTCTGTGAAATTATGTCAGAATATACATGTAACCCAAATAAATTATTCAATCAAATGTTTTAAAGCACAGTTAAAATGCAATACTCTTGATATTTCTTTATCATCATATTCATCAAATCTTTATTTCAGATGCTTACATGGTCCATAGAATTAGATTTACAATACTGTTCCACATCTGCTGCTCAAGATTCCCAAAGCAACAAAGCGATGAATGCGATATGATGATGATGATGAGATATATAGAGATTCTTCTTCACTGTTTACATTTGGTGACAGGTTGAGGTGTTGTGTATGTGCATATGTGTTATGAAGGGGGCAGCTGCTCATTTGTGCATTAAGCCCCTAAACACTGATGCCGACGGTAAACACAGCTGAGTCTGATCCTGGTCTCATGTTATTTAAGTATGTGTAGGTCAAAGTGAAGATTTATTCTTGGAGAGAGTCTTGTGTTACCGTTTATTAGCATTGCTCTGCTAGAAAAAGAAGTAATTAAAGGGTCCGCCACCTGATGTCTCCATGGATGTGTTGTTCTTTTGTCTGGAATGCAGAGCTGGGACTAAGTCATTGTTTTGCAAGTCTTAAGTCTCAAGTCTTTGACCTCAAGTCCGAGTCAAGTCCCAAGTAAAATACAGGCAAGTCCAAGTCGAGTTTCGAGTCACTGGCCCATAAGTCCAAGTCAAGTCCAAGTCGTCTGCTTTGAGCTTCAAATCATTTCAAGTCTTTAAACCAAAGTACCAGATTTTTGCAATTTATATGAGTTTCAAACTAAACTGTACTTCAAAAGTCAAGGTATATTTATATGTGAGTATTTATAAGAGTTGTAGAAATGCTACTTTTTCCTTTTCAAATGTCTTGACAAGATCTTAGTGTGAATCATTACTGTCAGAATAGAAATAATTAAGATTTAAAAATGCTGCTATCTTGTCACGAAGTCTGCACTGAAATACAGGGATCATGTTCTATGTGGTTCCCTCTATTGTACTATATTGTACTGTAGATTACTGTAGTACATTTGAGGATAGCACATCACAGTACTTGGATTCATCCAAAGTAATGGACATGTTCCAGTTTCTTCCTATAAAATTATGCACCGCATTTATCAACTGTAAAGAGAAAAGTATTTTCTAAAAACATTATAACAGCAATAACAGCAGAGACAAGTAAGTCGCAGAAAATCCACCAGAAAAGTTGTTACGTCTTCATAAAATGTACCTGAAGTTGTGTTTTGTTTCATTCACGTATGTTGCGAATATTTTTGAGTAACCCTTTGGGATTAATCTGCCTACATCTCCAAAGCTCTAAGTGCTCTGTTCCACCTTGTGATGTCATCATTTTCAAGTTAAGCTATCTTTTATATTTTGTTCAGTAGAATTTGGATATTTTATTACCTGGACTGAAATTATCTAAATAATTCTAGTGAAGGCGTATGGAGACACATGTGTGAGTAATCCTGGTTTATTAATATGTCTACATCTCCAAAGCTCAAAGTGCCACCTTGTGATGTCATGTAGTGGTAGTTTTCAAGTTAACAGTTATCTTTTATTCAGAAGTGATTTGATATTCCAGGGCTGATTATTACTATCCAAATGATTCTAGTGAAGTGCACTGTTGAGCACTTCCTGCCATCACAAGGTAGAACAGTGTTTTCAGTTTGAGGCTACATTTATATGATGATGGTCTGAACAGAAGACGCAAAAGTGGTGTCATGTCTTCACTTTTTATTCCGTGTTTAGAAGAGTGTTTTTGGGAGCATACAGTGCGTGCATACAGTGACGCAAAAGTGTGTGGAATTCAATTGGGTATGTTTGTACTTAAAGCAACAAGGGCATCTTTGGACATACGGAAGTTTTCACACCATGCAATTTCATCAGCTATTCCTTCCACAAAGTTGTCCCACCATCGACTGGTTCTCCAGGTCTCGTCCATACCCGTCTGGCTTACCTGCGACGAACTGGTGCATCCAGAATTTGACTTTAGGTAATTGCAGATCCTTCTCTGTTCACTTCTAGTATCTCTGCAGATTCTGTACATTTGTTAGGATGCCTCTTGTAAGTTTATTAAAGCTGAAGATTCGACACATGGAAATGATCTGGACATGTTTGTTTCTGTGTACTGTATGTACGTGACATGAGCAAATCTGACCAGAGTTTTGCGTCTTGGGCAGTTTAGAAGGAAATGTTACAGTGGAGCGTATTCAACTTTTCCACTCTGGAGGGTGGTTTCAGATTTTTGCATTTTTAAGCCCCAAAAACGCTTTCACCGTCTAAATGAAAGGCACTTCAGATAAAATATTTTGTCAGTTTTTTCTCATGTAAACATTCCCTGAGAGAAGAACTCAGCCTAAATATGCAGGGTTTGTGAGTTAAACAGGCATGAATGAAACAAAACACAACTCCAGGTCTGTTTGTGACGAGCAAACAACATTATAACATACATCAGGAAATAAAATAATATTGTCCCTTTAAAGTGCTACCAGTGACAGTTTTTTTTTTTTTTTTTCATAAATGTAAAACCATTTTCACAATTGCGGAGGAGGGGAGCAGCTCTGTTTTCACATTACCCTCCCAAAAGTCACACCACGTTTGAAAAAGTTTTAAGTGTCTTCCTGTCAAAAGCAGTTGCACTTCCTAACAGTAATTCGGTAGCAGCAGCTCACAGTGGGGGGAGTATTATTACATTAGAGGCCTCAGAATGGAGTTTGTGATTTATTACTGCCAACTTTAAACCATTGTAAGTAAGTTTCTGTTTTCTGCTGTTTTTGCACTGAATTGTCGACATAAAAAGTAGTCTAGGCCCCGGAGTCATTTTCTAAAAGTTAACTTTACGCACACATTTTGAAATATTTGCTGCTTTTTTAAAGTAAGATAGGGAGTTGTTATTTACTTTCTTATGCAAATGTGGGTACTTTTAACTCTAGTGGATAAATTTGTGCAAGTAGATTCAGAGCAGTGAGGAGTTTTTCTATGTGGAGTTTGCATGTTCTCTTCATTTAGTCTGACTGGGGAGTAGCCTCTCCTGACTAAAACCCTCTACATTCAAAACAGAACAAAAGACAAAAAGAATATGTAACAATAAATACATTGAAAAAAGGTTGATGAGATAATATGATTCCTGATAGGATTTAAAGCTGTAAGCAGTTTTTGTTAAAGATCTTATATTACACAAAATTTACTCTTGTGAGTTTTAAGACATGTTATAATATAATAAATAATGTTAGCTCCTCAAAAAACATACCTGCAGTTGCATGCTGCCTCATTCACACATGTTTCAGTAATCCTTTATAGGTGTGGGCGATATCTCGATATTTTAAATATATCTTGATATTTTTTTAACTCAAAATGGATTCTGATATATTGTATATATATATCAATATAATGCTTATATACGTGCTCACTCGCCCCGCACCTCCACCACCTTGATTTTGTGACCCCTCCCCTCACCTGTTGTTTCATTCACTCCTCATTACTGCCGCAAAGCTTCTAGCACATATTCAACTGAATCATGTTCTTTAGTGCAACAGATGCTGAACTGCATCAGAGCACAAGGAGCGGAGCAGTTTTTTTTCAGAGCTTATAGTTTATGCAAATGGGCTATGTGGTTTTAAGTTTCAATTCTGAAAAACTTAAACAAATGTGGCAAAGCTGCACGAAACACTGTAAAGTTTATTTATGCAGAAGATTTTAATCAATATTCTTCTGCAGTGTAGAACTTGTAATTTAGTAATTGGAAACGTTTGGTTTGATCTGTGCAGTGGATTGTGGGATACCTCATAGCTCTTTACCACTGGTTAGGAACATGGATCTATTAAAATACTGAACCTTCCTACCATAAAGGAGCTCATGGTTCTGGTTATCATATGGTTAACAGAGTTAAATGCGACTTGTATTCGATCCCCTGTGTGAACAGCCCGAAAGTGTCCCGCATGCGCACTGGAGGACACAATGACGTCAACCACAGCGAGCGTGCTCTGTGTTTACGGACGTTGTCCAAACATGGATGCGAGCATTGAGCACCTGGCGATTTTAAAGTTCCTCTCATACCGGAGCCAGAACATGAACAACTTACTTGTTTTAAGGAGGAGATTGAGAAGGAGAAGGATGAGGTTTTTTGGCCATGGCGTTTTGTGGGACAGCGGCAGCGACGTCCGTTGAAAGGAACGTGTGGATGTGGAGACGTAGCCAAGAGTGGTGAGTGGTGATGTGCTTCGCTTCAGTGACACGGAGTTCATTAAGAATTTTTGCCTACTTCAGCGCAGAATAGTAACGTTTGTGGCTTGTTGATAACGTTGTAGGTCGAATGAATGCGCTTTGGCCGTTCGCACTGAAGTCGCATGTCAAAAGATCGGATATGTATCGGTTTCAGGACCACATATCCATGTGTCTTGGGTCGCATTTGAAAAAATCGGATCTGTGCCGTTCAGACTGTCATTAAAAGATCGGATACAGGTCACATAGAGGCCAAAAAATTGGATTTGGGTCACTTCAGGCTGCAGTCTGAACGCAGCCTAACTGATGCTGAATTTGACAACAAAAGGAAGCAGTGAGGTACGGTAATTTTAAAGTTGTAAATGTTGTACTTATGTGGTATACTGGTAGATTTAAGAAAATGGGATTTCCTGGTTTGCTTCTATAATAGTTTGATCCTGCTTTTGTCCTGATGTAGACTTGATTTGGTTTTTAAATGTATTTACTGAGGTATTACTTCTGTATAATATCTAGTTTTAACCATTTTCATGCTTAGACCCTTATCTATTTGATCAAATCTTTATTTTTTTGACTTCTCTATCTCTGTGATGCCACTTCAAGAAGAAGGAATTATAGGCAACACAAAAACACAACACAAGAGTGCAAGAATTATAATGCAAACTTGAAAACTATTGAATAAAAAGACAGAAATGAATGACTGATTTGCATATATTTTATTTAAACATTTTAAAGTGTAATATAATATGACATAATATAAACATTTCCTCCAAAATGAACAAAGAGAAATACAGCAGTGGGACCAATGAGCTGTTAATGCACTTTGGGCAGTCCGTCATGGAAAGCTTTGGCAGGTTGTGAAGAGCGCTGCTGCTGAATCCATGGTTTTATCACATGTCCATTGTCGTAACTCCATCAGAAGTCGTCATCCGCGTGTTTCTTAGCGTGTTCTGGTACATAGAGCCTATTGGGGTGTTTTAATGGAAAGAGAAAGCCCTCCTCAGTCTTGAAAAGAACCGAGACAGGGCAGACTTTGGCCGGTTCTGGAAAGCTCTCAGTTCAGTGTTCAGATGTCTCACGACCGCTGCTTCAAATGCTGCTGTGTCCTGCTCATGAGCAGCCTTGAGGAGAGCATCAGGAGAGCCGTATTCTATTGCTAGATATTTCGCAGCTGCCTCACCAATTTTATCCAGTTTGTGTAATGAGATCTCACAGTCTCCATCACAGACCAGTTGGTCCCTGATCTTCTTGTATAGGTCAGCAGTCATTATACCAGGCCTATGGCGATCACGAGATCCAGCCATTTGAAACATTTTTCTGACCAGAGCGCCGGTGACAAAGAAGGACACCCGAAAAGGTGCAGGTGTCCTTTCGGGTGTGGTGTTTTCTGACGGTGCAGTGATGGTCCCAGATGGAATTTCTGTCTCTCCGTCAGTTTCTTGTCCATTTCTGGTCTGGTCGACTTCACCAATCTTTTTCTGTAAAGACTGGCTGGATACTCTGGAGTCATCCATTTTATCCGTTTTTGAAGTGTGTGAGTTTGTATTTAGAAAGTACGTAGTTTAGTTAAAGTACTCCTGTGAACAAGCTGTACGTCTGTAGAGAGTCAGTAAACGTGTCCTGCCTGTGTCCGGGAAGATTTGATCAGATAACTGATTTAGTGAATGCACTTACACACTAGTTTAGGCCTTGATGTCACCAAGCTCCTGTTACATCATCAAAGGGTGTGGTGCTGTCGTCATGGAAACCATGGAACTGAATTAAACTACATTCAAATCAAAACAAAAAATCTGCATATTTTAAACAGCAGCAGTTTTGAAGATGTTTTATATTACAAATAGTGACAAATTTAGATTTTATTTCTAGACTGGATCTTCATGTGTAAGGACGAGATATGTAAGCAGTGCATGAAGCAGTGTAACAATGATGCCAATCCACTCTGTTGGAGGCTGTAGTGAAGTACAGAAAATAAGCCCAAAGCTCAGAGACACAACAGAGGTCTGCTATGCAACTTGAAGAGTATCATTAAACTGTTAACATCCCCATTGGGGATCACTGCAACGATACTTGGTAGCATCGTTTAACATCACACATATTCATATTCGCAAAAAGCTTATGGTAAATGGTCACATTTTTATACGGCGCTTTCACACATTCCCGGTTTTCACAGACGCCGGGGTCGGTGTGGGTTAAGGAGACAACGATAGGTGAGGGTGGATCCAGAGTCTCCGCCCAGCTCCAGACACACAAACACAGAGGGGAGGTGAAGAGGGGAAAAACAGGAATCTTAGGCTACGTTCAGACTGCAGGGCTTAACGCTCAATTCCGATTTTTTTGTGAAATCCGATGTTTTTGTGAGGTCGTTCACATTTCCAATTAAATGCGACTTGTATTCGATCCCCTGTGTGAACAGTAAACGGCCCGAAAGTGTCCCGCATGCGCACTGGAGGACACAATGACGTCAACCACAGCGAGCGTGCTCTGTGTTTACGGACGTTGTCCAAACATGGATGCGAGCATTGAGCACCTGGCGATTTTAAAGTTCCTCTCATACCGGAGCCAGAACATGAACAACTTACTTGTTTTAAGGAGGAGATTGAGAAGGAGAAGGAGAAGTCTTGGTTTTTTGGCCGTGGCGTTTTGTGGGACAGCGGCAGCGACGTCTGTTGAAAGGAACGTGTGGATGTGGAGACGTAGCCAAGAGTGGTGAGTGGTGATGTGCTTCGCTTCAGTGACACGGAGTTCATTAAGAATTTTTGCCTACTTCAGCGCAGAATAGTAACGTTTGTGGCTTGTTGATAACGTTGTAGGTCGAATGAATGCGCTTTGGCCGTTCGCACTGAAGTCGCATGTCAAAAGATCGGATATGTATCGGTTTCAGGACCACATATCCATGTGTCTTGGGTCGCATTTGAAAAAATCGGATCTGTGCCGTTCAGACTGTCATTAAAAGATCGGATACAGGTCACATAGAGGCCAAAAAATTGGATTTGGGTCACTTCAGGCTGCAGTCTGAACGCAGCCTAACTGATGCTGAATTTGACAACAAAAGGAAGCAGTGAGGTACGGTAATTTTAAAGTTGTAAATGTTGTACTTATGTGGTATACTGGTAGATTTAAGAAAATGGGATTTCCTGGTTTGCTTCTATAATAGTTTGATCCTGCTTTTGTCCTGATGTAGATTTGATTTGGTTTTTAAATGTATTTACTGAGGTATTACTTCTGTATAATATCTAGTTTTAACCATTTTCATGCTTAGACCCTTATCTATTTGATCAAATCTTTATTTTTTGACTTCTCTATCTCTGTGATGCCACTTCAAGAAGAAGGAATTATAGGCAACACAAAAACACAACACAAGAGTGCAAGAATTATAATGCAAACTTGAAAACTATTGAATAAAAAGACAGAAATGAATGACTGATTTGCATATATTTTATTTAAACATTTTAAAGTGTAATATAATATGACATAATATAAACATTTCCTCCAAAATGAACAAAGAGAAATACAGCAGTGGGACCAATGAGCTGTTAATGCACTTTGGGCAGTCCGTCATGGAAAGCTTTGGCAGGTTGTGAAGAGCGCTGCTGCTGAATCCATGGTTTTATCACATGTCCATTGTCGTAACTCCATCAGAAGTCGTCATCCGCGTGTTTCTTAGCGTGTTCTGGTACATAGAGCCTATTGGGGTGTTTTAATGGAAAGAGAAAGCCCTCCTCAGTCTTGAAAAGAACCGAGACAGGGCAGACTTTGGCCGGTTCTGGAAAGCTCTCAGTTCAGTGTTCAGATGTCTCACGACCGCTGCTTCAAATGCTGCTGTGTCCTGCTCATGAGCAGCCTTGAGGAGAGCATCAGGAGAGCCGTATTCTATTGCTAGATATTTCGCAGCTGCCTCACCAATTTTATCCAGTTTGTGTAATGAGATCTCACAGTCTCCATCACAGACCAGTTGGTCCCTGATCTTCTTGTATAGGTCAGCAGTCATTATACCAGGCCTATGGCGATCACGAGATCCAGCCATTTGAAACATTTTTCTGACCAGAGCGCCGGTGACAAAGAAGGACACCCGAAAAGGTGCAGGTGTCCTTTCGGGTGTGGTGTTTTCTGACGGTGCAGTGATGGTCCCAGATGGAATTTCTGTCTCTCCGTCAGTTTCTTGTCCATTTCTGGTCTGGTCGACTTCACCAATCTTTTTCTGTAAAGACTGGCTGGATACTCTGGAGTCATCCATTTTATCCGTTTTTGAAGTGTGTGAGTTTGTATTTAGAAAGTACGTAGTTTAGTTAAAGTACTCCTGTGAACAAGCTGTACGTCTGTAGAGAGTCAGTAAACGTGTCCTGCCTGTGTCCGGGAAGATTTGATCAGATAACTGATTTAGTGAATGCACTTACACACTAGTTTAGGCGTTGATGTCACCAAAGCTCCTGTTACATCATCAAAGGGTGTGGTGCTGTCGTCATGGAAACCATGGAACTGAATGAAACTACATTCAAATCAAAACAAAAAATCTGCATATTTTAAACAGCAGCAGTTTTGAAGATGTTTTATATTACAAATAGTGACAAATTTAGATTTTATTTCTAGACTGAATCTTCATGTGTAAGGACGAGATATGTAAGCAGTGCATGGAGCAGTGTAACAATGATGCCAATCCACTCTGTTGGAGGCTGTAGTGAAGTACAGAAAATAAGCCCAAAGCTCAGAGACACAACAGAGGTCTGCTATGCAACTTGAAGAGTATCATTAAACTGTTAACATCCCCATTGGGGATCACTGCAACGATACTTGGTAGCATCGTTTAACATCACACATATTCATATTCGCAAAAAGCTTATGGTAAATGGTCACATTTTTATACGGCGCTTTCACACATTCCCGGTTTTCACAGACGCCGGGGTCGGTGTGGGTTAAGGAGACAACGATAGGTGAGGGTGGATCCAGAGTCTCCGCCCAGCTCCAGACACACAAACACAGAGGGGAGGTGAAGAGGGGAAAAACAGGAATCTTAGGCTACGTTCAGACTGCAGGGCTTAACGCTCAATTCCGATTTTTTTGTGAAATCCGATGTTTTTGTGAGGTCGTTCACATTTCCAATTAAATGCGACTTGTATTCGATCCCCTGTGTGAACAGTAAACGGCCCGAAAGTGTCCCGCATGCGCACTGGAGGACACAATGACGTCAACCACAGCGAGCGTGCTCTGTGTTTACGGACGTTGTCCAAACATGGATGCGAGCATTGAGCACCTGGCGATTTTAAAGTTCCTCTCATACCGGAGCCAGAACATGAACAACTTACTTGTTTTAAGGAGGAGATTGAGAAGGAGAAGGAGAAGTCTTGGTTTTTTGGCCGTGGCGTTTTGTGGGACAGCGGCAGCGACGTCCGTTGAAAGGAACGTGTGGATGTGGAGACGTAGCCAAGAGTGGTGAGTGGTGATGTGCTTCGCTTCAGTGACACGGAGTTCATTAAGAATTTTTGCCTACTTCAGCGCAGAATAGTAACGTTTGTGGCTTGTTGATAACGTTGTAGGTCGAATGAATGCGCTTTGGCCGTTCGCACTGAAGTCGCATGTCAAAAGATCGGATATGTATCGGTTTCAGGACCACATATCCATGTGTCTTGGGTCGCATTTGAAAAAATCGGATCTGTGCCGTTCAGACTGTCATTAAAAGATCGGATACAGGTCACATAGAGGCCAAAAAATTGGATTTGGGTCACTTCAGGCTGCAGTCTGAACGCAGCCTAACTGATGCTGAATTTGACAACAAAAGGAAGCAGTGAGGTACGGTAATTTTAAAGTTGTAAATGTTGTACTTATGTGGTATACTGGTAGATTTAAGAAAATGGGATTTCCTGGTTTGCTTCTATAATAGTTTGATCCTGCTTTTGTCCTGATGTAGATTTTGATTTGGTTTTTAAATGTATTTACTGAGGTATTACTTCTGTATAATATCTAGTTTTAACCATTTTCATGCTTAGACCCTTATCTATTTGATCAAATCTTTATTTTTTGACTTCTCTATCTCTGTGATGCCACTTCAAGAAGAAGGAATTATAGGCAACACAAAAAACACAACACAAGAGTGCAAGAATTATAATGCAAACTTGAAAACTATTGAATAAAAAGACAGAAATGAATGACTGATTTGCATATATTTTATTTAAACATTTTAAAGTATAATATAATATGACATAATATAAGCATTTCCTCCAAAATGAACAAAGAGAAATACAGCAGTGGGACCAATGAGCTGTTAATGCACTTTGGGCAGTCCGTCATGGAAAGCTTTGGCAGGTTGTGAAGAGCGCTGCTGCTGAATCCATGGTTTTATCACATGTCCATTGTCGTAACTCCATCAGAAGTCGTCATCCGCGTGTTTCTTAGCGTGTTCTGGTACATAGAGCCTATTGGGGTGTTTTAATGGAAAGAGAAAGCCCTCCTCAGTCTTGAAAAGAACCGAGACAGGGCAGACTTTGGCCGGTTCTGGAAAGCTCTCAGTTCAGTGTTCAGATGTCTCACGACCGCTGCTTCAAATGCTGCTGTGTCCTGCTCATGAGCAGCCTTGAGGAGAGCATCAGGAGAGCCGTATTCTATTTGCTAGATATTTCGCAGCTGCCTCACCAATTTTATCCAGTTTGTGTAATGAGATCTCACAGTCTCCATCACAGACCAGTTGGTCCCTGATCTTCTTGTATAGGTCAGCAGTCATTATACCAGGCCTATGGCGATCACGAGATCCAGCCATTTGAAACATTTTTCTGACCAGAGCGCCGGTGACAAAGAAGGACACCCGAAAAGGTGCAGGTGTCCTTTCGGGTGTGGTGTTTTCTGACGGTGCAGTGATGGTCCCAGATGGAATTTCTGTCTCTCCGTCAGTTTCTTGTCCATTTCTGGTCTGGTCGACTTCACCAATCTTTTTCTGTAAAGACTGGCTGGATACTCTGGAGTCATCCATTTTATCCGTTTTTGAAGTGTGTGAGTTTGTATTTAGAAAGTACGTAGTTTAGTTAAAGTACTCCTGTGAACAAGCTGTACGTCTGTAGAGAGTCAGTAAACGTGTCCTGCCTGTGTCCGGGAAGATTTGATCAGATAACTGATTTAGTGAATGCACTTACACACTAGTTTAGGCCTTGATGTCACCAAGCTCCTGTTACATCATCAAAGGGTGTGGTGCTGTCGTCATGGAAACCATGGAACTGAATGAAACTACATTCAAATCAAAACAAAAAAATCTGCATATTTTAAACAGCAGCAGTTTTGAAGATGTTTTATATTACAAATAGTGACAAATTTAGATTTTATTTCTAGACTGAATCTTCATGTGTAAGGACGAGATATGTAAGCAGTGCATGGAGCAGTGTAACAATGATGCCAATCCACTCTGTTGGAGGCTGTAGTGAAGTACAGAAAATAAGCCCAAAGCTCAGAGACACAACAGAGGTCTGCTATGCAACTTGAAGAGTATCATTAAACTGTTAACATCCCCATTGGGGATCACTGCAACGATACTTGGTAGCATCGTTTAACATCACACATATTCATATTCGCAAAAAGCTTATGGTAAATGGTCACATTTTTTATACGGCGCTTTCACACATTCCCGGTTTTCACAGACGCCGGGGTCGGTGTGGGTTAAGGAGACAACGATAGGTGAGGGTGGATCCAGAGTCTCCGCCCAGCTCCAGACACACAAACACAGAGGGGAGGTGAAGAGGGGAAAAACAGGAATCTTAGGCTACGTTCAGACTGCAGGGCTTAACGCTCAATTCCGATTTTTTTGTGAAATCCGATGTTTTTGTGAGGTCGTTCACATTTCCAATTAAATGCGACTTGTATTCGATCCCCTGTGTGAACAGTAAACGGCCCGAAAGTGTCCCGCATGCGCACTGGAGGACACAATGACGTCAACCACAGCGAGCGTGCTCTGTGTTTACGGACGTTGTCCAAACATGGATGCGAGCATTGAGCACCTGGCGATTTTAAAGTTCCTCTCATACCGGAGCCAGAACATGAACAACTTAGTTGTTTTAAGGAGGAGATTGAGAAGGAGAAGTCTTGGTTTTTTGGCCGTGGCGTTTTGTGGGACAGCGGCAGCGACGTCCGTTGAAAGGAACGTGTGGATGTGGAGACATAGCCAAGAGTGGTGAGTGGTGATGTGCTTCGCTTCAGTGACACGGAGTTCATTAAGAATTTTTGCCTACTTCAGCGCAGAATAGTAACGTTTGTGGCTTGTTGATAACGTTGTAGGTCGAATGAATGCGCTTTGGCCGTTCGCACTGAAGTCGCATGTCAAAAGATCGGATATGTATCGGTTTCAGGACCACATATCCATGTGTCTTGGGTCGCATTTGAAAAAATCGGATCTGTGCCGTTCAGACTGTCATTAAAAGATCGGATACAGGTCACATAGAGGCCAAAAAATTGGATTTGGGTCACTTCAGGCTGCAGTCTGAACGCAGCCTAACTGATGCTGAATTTGACAACAAAAGGAAGCAGTGAGGTACGGTAATTTTAAAGTTGTAAATGTTGTACTTATGTGGTATACTGGTAGATTTAAGAAAATGGGATTTCCTGGTTTGCTTCTATAATAGTTTGATCCTGCTTTTGTCCTGATGTAGACTTTGATTTGGTTTTTAAATGTATTTACTGAGGTATTACTTCTGTATAATATCTAGTTTTAACCATTTTCATGCTTAGACCCTTATCTATTTGATCAAATCTTTATTTTTTTGACTTCTCTATCTCTGTGATGCCACTTCAAGAAGAAGGAATTATAGGCAACACAGAAACACAACACAAGAGTGCAAGAATTATAATGCAAACTTGAAAACTATTGAATAAAAAGACAGAAATGAATGACTGATTTGCATATATTTTATTTAAACATTTTAAAGTGTAATATAATATGACATAATATAAACATTTCCTCCAAAATGAACAAAGAGAAATACAGCAGTGGGACCAATGAGCTGTTAATGCACTTTGGGCAGTCCGTCATGGAAAGCTTTGGCAGGTTGTGAAGAGCGCTGCTGCTGAATCCATGGTTTTATCACATGTCCATTGTCGTAACTCAACTCAGAAGTCGTCGTCATCCGCGTGTTTCTTAGCGTGTTCTGGTACATAGAGCCTATTGGGGTGTTTTAATGGAAAGAGAAAGCCCTCCTCAGTCTTGAAAAGAACCGAGACAGGGCAGACTTTGGCCGGTTCTGGAAAGCTCTCAGTTCAGTGTTCAGATGTCTCACGACCGCTGCTTCAAATGCTGCTGTGTCCTGCTCATGAGCAGCCTTGAGGAGAGCATCAGGAGAGCCGTATTCTTTTGCTAGATATTTCGCAGCTGCCTCACCAATTTTATCCAGTTTGTGTAATGAGATCTCACAGTCTCCATCACAGACCAGTTGGTCCCTGATCTTCTTGTATAGGTCAGCAGTCATTATACCAGGCCTATGGCGATCACGAGATCCAGCCATTTGAAACATTTTTCTGACCAGAGCGCCGGTGACAAAGAAGGACACCCGAAAAGGTGCAGGTGTCCTTTCGGGTGTGGTGTTTTCTGACGGTGCAGTGATGGTCCCAGATGGAATTTCTGTCTCTCCGTCAGTTTCTTGTCCATTTCTGGTCTGGTCGACTTCACCAATCTTTTTCTGTAAAGACTGGCTGGATACTCTGGAGTCATCCATTTTATCCGTTTTTGAAGTGTGTGAGTTTGTATTTAGAAAGTACGTAGTTTAGTTAAAGTACTCCTGTGAACAAGCTGTACGTCTGTAGAGAGTCAGTAAACGTGTCCTGCCTGTGTCCGGGAAGATTTGATCAGATAACTGATTTAGTGAATGCACTTACACACTAGTTTAGGCCTTGATGTCACCAAGCTCCTGTTACATCATCAAAGGGTGTGGTGCTGTCGTCATGGAAACCATGGAACTGAATGAAACTACATTCAAATCAAAACAAAAAATCTGCATATTTTAAACAGCAGCAGTTTTGAAGATGTTTTATATTACAAATAGTGACAAATTTAGATTTTATTTCTAGACTGGATCTTCATGTGTAAGGACGAGATATGTAAGCAGTGCATGAAGCAGTGTAACAATGATGCCAATCCACTCTGTTGGAGGCTGTAGTGAAGTACAGAAAATAAGCCCAAAGCTCAGAGACACAACAGAGGTCTGCTATGCAACTTGAAGAGTATCATTAAACTGTTAACATCCCCATTGGGGATCACTGCAACGATACTTGGTAGCATCGTTTAACATCACACATATTCATATTCGCAAAAAGCTTATGCATAATATGGTAAATGGTCACATTTTTATACGGCGCTTTCACACATTCCCGGTTTTCACAGACGCCGGGGTCGGTGTGGGTTAAGGAGACAACGATAGGTGAGGGTGGATCCAGAGTCTCCGCCCAGCTCCAGACACACAAAAACACAGAGGGGAGGTGAAGAGGGGAAAAACAGGAATCTTAGGCTACGTTCAGACTGCAGGGCTTAACGCTCAATTCCGATTTTTTTGTGAAATCCGATGTTTTTGTGAGGTCGTTCACATTTCCAATTAAATGCGACTTGTATTCGATCCCCTGTGTGAACAGTAAACGGCCCGAAAGTGTCCCGCATGCGCACTGGAGGACACAATGACGTCAACCACAGCGAGCGTGCTCTGTGTTTACGGACGTTGTCCAAACATGGATGCGAGCATTGAGCACCTGGCGATTTTAAAGTTCCTCTCATACCGGAGCCAGAACATGAACAACTTACTTGTTTTAAGGAGGAGATTGAGAAGGAGAAGGATGAGGTTTTTTGGCCATGGCGTTTTGTGGGACAGCGGCAGCGACGTCCGTTGAAAGGAACGTGTGGATGTGGAGACGTAGCCAAGAGTGGTGAGTGGTGATGTGCTTCGCTTCAGTGACACGGAGTTCATTAAGAATTTTTGCCTACTTCAGCGCAGAATAGTAACGTTTGTGGCTTGTTGATAACGTTGTAGGTCGAATGAATGCGCTTTGGCCGTTCGCACTGAAGTCGCATGTCAAAAGATCGGATATGTATCGGTTTCAGGACCACATATCCATGTGTCCTTGGGTCGCATTTGAAAAAATCGGATCTGTGCCGTTCAGACTGTCATTAAAAGATCGGATACAGGTCACATAGAGGCCAAAAAATTGGATTTGGGTCACTTCAGGCTGCAGTCTGAACGCAGCCTAACTGATGCTGAATTTGACAACAAAAGGAAGCAGTGAGGTACGGTAATTTTAAAGTTGTAAATGTTGTACTTATGTGGTATACTGGTAGATTTAAGAAAATGGGATTTCCTGGTTTGCTTCTATAATAGTTTGATCCTGCTTTTGTCCTGATGTAGACTTGATTTGGTTTTTAAATGTATTTACTGAGGTATTACTTCTGTATAATATCTAGTTTTAACCATTTTCATGCTTAGACCCTTATCTATTTGATCAAATCTTTATTTTTTGACTTCTCTATCTCTGTGATGCCACTTCAAGAAGAAGGAATTATAGGCAACACAAAAACACAACACAAGAGTGCAAGAATTATAATGCAAACTTGAAAACTATTGAATAAAAAGACAGAAATGAATGACTGATTTGCATATATTTTATTTAAACATTTTAAAGTGTAATATAATATGACATAATATAAACATTTCCTCCAAAATGAACAAAGAGAAATACAGCAGTGGGACCAATGAGCTGTTAATGCACTTTGGGCAGTCCGTCATGGAAAGCTTTGGCAGGTTGTGAAGAGCGCTGCTGCTGAATCCATGGTTTTATCACATGTCCATTGTCGTAACTCCATCAGAAGT